>NC_088398.1:1900105-1942605 GCF_034236695.1 Oncorhynchus nerka
TGTGATATTATTATGTTATTTACTGACTACATGAACATATTACAGTAGGCCTGTGGTAAAGGTACATTTTGGATAATACTTGTGTAATTCATATGTATCTAGGTACAATATATTTAATATGCTAGCTTTAGGTGTTTGTAATATTATTTCAGATGCTACTAGTGACGGTAAAACTAATTACTTATGACGTATCCAGGAAGTGCAAAATCTTGATTAAAGACACTCATTGATGTGTGTCATGAAGTGAGTACAGGGATGAGAAAGTATCATATTTCAGTAGTAAATCATATATACTCCTGTAGGTTTGTATCACATTTTTTTACTCATTAATTTCAGTTTGATTTCCAGCATTTTGAAATCCATACAAGTACAATACAATATCACAACAAGCCTAATGTCATTATTTTTTGTTGTTTTAGAATGAATGTACAGAGTTGGTATTATATCTTTAACAAATACAAATCATGTAAATGGATACAACACAATGCTATTATAATCATACAAAGGTTTGAGAGGTTCAAATGTATGTTGTATTACAACCACACTACCATGGCAGGTTCTATAGTCTTGTACATTTGCAGTATTTAAATTCAACGGCCACAAATGACGTTTGAGCTTAGCTGAATGCAGTACTGTGACATCATCAGACCATGTCAGATTCTTCGTCTTTAGAATTTTGTTGTCCCTTTTTAGATGGGGACTAGAAATAGAATGAGATTGTACATTTTCACGGTCTACATTGTTTGCAAGAAGGAGTCGATTATTTCCAGACATGTGAGAACTGTAAATCAGTCCCTCTAGAAGAGCTAGCTCACTGCAGGTTAATCCACCCAGAAGGACTGAAGGAGTTTTCTAGATGATCTGCCCAGATTATCCAGGACCAACCAGAACCCAGGATACAGGGGCTCAGTGAATGTGGTCTGGGGGCTGAAGAGGAGACTGTAGAAGGATAGCATTCCCCCCCTGTGGTCCAGGTACACTCCTACTCTGGCAGAAGGGGGACAGGGACAGGGTTGTCAACAATGGACATTACATTAGGGATAATATATTCCAACAATAGACATTACATTAGGGATAATATATTCCAACAATAGACATTACATTAGGGATAATATATTCCAACAATAGACATTACATTAAGGATAATATATTCAACAATAGACATTACATTAGGGATAATATATTCCAACAATTAGACATTACATTAAGGATAATATATGTCAACAATAGACATTACATTAAGGATAATATATTCAAACATTAGACATTACATTAGGGATAATATATGTCAACAATAGACATGACATTAGGGATAATATATTCCTCCATTAGACATTACATTAGGGATAATATATGTCAACAATAGACATTACATTAGGGATAATATATTCCAACAATAGACATTACATTAGGGATAATATATGTCAACATTAGACATTACATTAGGGATAATATATGTCAACAATAGACATTACATTAGGGATAATATATTCCAACATTAGACATTACATTAAGGATAATATATGTCAACAATATACATTACATTAGGGATAATATATGTCAACAATATACATTACATTAGGGATAATATATGTCAACAATAGACATTACATTAAGGATAATATATGTCAACAATAGACATTACATTAGGGATAATATATGTCAACAATAGACATTACATTAGGGATAATATATTCCTCCATTAGACATTACATTAGGGATAATATATGTCAACAACATACATTACATTAAGGATAATATATTCCAACAATATACATTACATTAAGGATAATATATTCCAACAATATACATTACATTAGGGATAATATATTCCTCCATTAGACATTACATTAAGGATAATATATGTCAACAATAGACATTACATTAAGGATAATATATTCCAACAACAGACATTACATTAGGGATAATATATTCCTCCATTAGACATTACATTAAGGATAATATATGTCAACAATAGACATTACATTAAGGATAATATATTCCAACAACAGACATTACATTAGGGATAATATATTCCTCCATTAGACATTACATTAAGGATAATATATTCCAACAATAGACATTACATTAAGGATAATATATTCCAACAATAGACATTACATTGGGGATAATATATTCCAACAACAGACATTACATTAGGGATAATATATTCCTCCATTAGACATTACATTAAGGATAATATATTCCAACAATAGACATTACATTAGGATAATATATTCCAACAACAGACATTACATTAGGGATAATATATTCCTCCATTAGACATTACATTAAGGATAATATATGTCAACAATAGACATTACATTAAGGATAATATATTCCAACAATAGACATTACATTAAGGATAATATATTCCAACAATAGACATTACATTAGGGATAATATATTCCTCCATTAGACATTACATTAAGGATAATATATGTCAACAATATACATTACATTAAGGATAATATATGTCAACAATAGACATTACATTAAGGATAATATATTCCAACAATAGACATTACATTAAGGATAATATATTCCTCCATTAGACATTACATTAAGGATAATATATTCCTCCATTAGACATTACATTAAGGATAATATATTCCTCCATTAGACATTACATTAAGGATAATATATTCCAACAATAGACATTACATTAAGGATAATATATTCCAACAATAGACATTACATTAAGGATAATATATTCCAACAATAGACATTACATTAAGGATAATATATGTCAACAATAGACATTACATTAGGGATAATATATGTCAACAATAGACATTACATTAAGGATAATATATGTCAACAATAGACATTACATTAAGGATAATATATGTCAACAATATACATTACATTAGGGATAATATATGTCAACAATAGACATTACATTAAGGATAATATATGTCAACAATAGACATTACATTAAGGATAATATATGTCAACAATATACATTACATTAGGGATAATATATGTCAACAATAGACATTACATTAGGGATAATATATGTCAACAATAGACATTACATTAAGGATAATATATGTCAACAATATACATTACATTAGGGATAATATATGTCAACAATAGACATTACATTAAGGATAATATATGTCAACAATAGACATTACATTAGGGATAATATATGTCAACAATAGACATTACATTAGGGATAATATATTCCAACAATAGACATTACATTAGGGATAATATATTCCAACAATATACATTACATTAGGGATAATATATGTCAACAATAGACATTACATTAGGGATAATATATTCCAACAATAGACATTGCATTAGGGATAATATATTCCAACAATAGACATTACATTAGGGATAATATATGTCAACAATAGACATTACATTAAGGATAATATATCACCAGTGGTCACGTGGTGTGGAAGGGGGAAAGGAGACGCAATCCAATTAATTGTGTGTCAGTCAACAATAGACATTACATTAGGGATAATATATGTCAACAATATACATTACATTAAGGATAATATATGTCAACAATAGACATTACATTAGGGATAATATATGTCAACAATAGACATTACATTAAGGATAATATATGTCAACAATAGACATTACATTAGGGATAATATATGTCAACAATAGACATTACATTAAGAATAATATATGTCAACAATAGACATTACATTAAGGATAATATATGTCAACAATAGACATTACATTAAGGATAATGTATGTCAACAATAGACATTACATTAGGGATAATATATGTCAACAATAGACATTACATTAAGGATAATATATGTCAACAATAGACATTACATTAGGGATAATATATGTCAACAATAGACATTACATTAAGAATAATATATGTCAACAATAGACATTACATTAAGGATAATATATGTCAACAATAGACATTACATTAAGGATAATGTATGTCAACAATAGACATTACATTAAGGATAATATATGTCAACAATAGACATTACATTAAGGATAATATATGTCAACAATAGACATTACATTAAGGATAATATATGTCAACAATAGACATTACATTAGGGATAATATATGTCAACAATAGACATTACATTAGGGATAATATATTCCAACAATAGACATTACATTAGGGATAATATATTCCAACAATAGACATTACATTAGGGATAATATATGTCAACAATAGACATTACATTAAGGATAATATATGTCAACAATAGACATTACATTAAGGATAATATATGTCAACAATAGACATTACATTAGGGATAATATATTCCAACAACAGACATTACATTAGAGACAGTATATTCCAACAATAGACATTACATTAAGGTTAATATATGTCAACAATAGACATTACATTAAGGATAATATATTCCAACAATATACATTACATTAGGGACAGTATATTCCAACAATAGACAATACATTAAGGATAATATATGTCAACAACAGACATTACATTAGGGATAATATATGTCAACAATAGACATTACATTAGGGATAATATATGTCAACATTAGACATTACATTAGGGATAATATATGTCAACAACAGACATTACATTAGGGATAATATATGTCAACATTAGACATTACATTAGGGATAATATATGTCAACAATAGACATTACATTAGGGATAATATATTCCAACAATATACATTACATTAGGGATAATATATTCCAACAATAGACATTACATTAGGGACAGTATATTCCAACAACAGACATGACATTAAGCAGGTAAGGGGTCTTGACCGAGTCCAGGCATTATGGATTGCTCGCCCGTTGCTTATCACAATAAATACCAATAAAATTGAACTGCGTTTGCAGCACAGCACAGTGCAATGTGTTAAATGATGAGCTAAGATACATATTTACACTGTTATAAAAGTAGGAAGAGAGTGAGGTAGATATACATACAGGAAGAATGAAAGATGCTAAATGAGTGAGAGGGACAGAGAAGAGAAAGAAAAGAGAGAAGAAGAGAGAACAGTAACAGAGAGAAAGAGAGAGACAGAGTGTGTGTGTGTGAGAGAGAGAGAGAGTGGGAGAGGGGGGGTGAGAGGGGGGGAGAGAGAGAGAGAGAGAGAGAGAGGGAAAGAGGGAAAGAGGGAGACAGAGTGAGTGTGTGTGTGTGTGTGAGACAGATAAACATGTCTGGGTGCTTAAATGCCCTGATTTTTGCATATCCCAACTCCGCCATTATCAATGGTGACCCTGGACCAATTATGGTTAAAGGCCTTGCTCAAGGGCACATTGACAGATTTTTCACTTTGTCGGCTCGTGGATTCGAACAAGCGACCTTTCGGTTACTAACACAATGCTTTAACCTCTAGGCGACCTGCGTGTTTGTGTGTGTGTGTGTTTGTTTGCACACTTTACTTGTGTGTGTATGGGTGTTTGTGCATCTGTGATTGTGTCTTTGCATGTGTACACACACAAGGAGTGGGAGGTAAAGAGCAAAGAAATAGAATCCCTCCTACAGAACAGATAAAAAGGAAGGGATGACTGTAGAGCGAAAGAAAAGCCATATGGAGGGAAAGAGGAGGAGGAGGATGGAAGAAGGAGGTGGAGAGGACAAGGCGCTTCGATTACGATTCAGAATGTTAAATTGCACCTATTTACTTAACTGCTGATCGGATCAATAGAGAACACTGAGTAGAAGAGAAAAAGAGAGAGGGGAAAATGGACAGAATGAAAAGTGGCTTGGAGAAGGGTTGAGGAGTGGCGGAGAGGAGTGAAGGGTTGAGGAATGGCGGAGAGGAGAGAAGGGTTTAGGAATGGAGGAGAGGAGAGAAGGGTTTAGGAATGGCGGAGAGGAGAGGAGGGTTGAGGAGTGGCGGAGAGGAGAGGAGGGTTGAGGAATAGAGGAGAGGAGAGAAGGGTTGAGGAGTAGAGGAGAGGAGAGGAGGGTTGAGGGGTGGCAGAGAGGAGAGGAGAGAAGGGTTTAGGAATCGCGGAGATGAGAGGAGAGAAGGGTTTAGGAATGACAGAGAGGAGAGGAGAGGAGGGTTTAGGAATGGCGGAGAGGAGAGGAGGGTTGAGGAATAGAGGAGAGGAGAGAAGGGTTGAGGAGTAGCGGAGAGGAGAGGAGGGTTGAGGGGTGGCGGAGAGGAGAGGAGAGAAGGGTTTAGGAATCGCGGAGATGAGAGGAGAGAAGGGTTTAGGAATGACAGAGAGGAGAGGAGAGGAGGGTTTAGGAATGGCGGAGAGGAGAGGAGGGTTGAGGAATTGGCGGAGAGGAGAGAAGGGTTGAGTGGTGGCGGAGAGGAGAGGAGAGAAGGGTTTAGGAATGGAGGAGAGGAGAGAAGGGTTTAGGAATGGTGGAGAGGAGAGGAGAGGAGGGTTTAGGAATGGAGGAGAGGAGAGAAGGGTTTAGGAATGGCGGAGAGGAGAGGAGAGGAGGGTTTAGGAATGGCGGAGAGGAGAGGAGGGTTGAGGAGTGGCGGAGAGGAGAGAATGGTTGAGGGGTGGCGGAGAGGAGAGAAGGGTTGAGGAGTGGCGGAGAGGAGAGGAGTGTTGAGGGGTGGCGGAGAGGAGAGGAGGGTTGAGGAGTGGAGGAGAGGAGAGAAGGGTTGAGGAGTGGCGGAGAGGAGAAGAGGGTAGAGGAGTGGCAAAGAGGAGAGGAGGGTTGAGGAATGGAGGAGAGGGGAGACGGGGTTGAGGAATGGCGGAGAGGAGAGGAGGGTTGAGGAGTGGCGAAGAGGAGAGGAGGATTGAGGAATGGAGGAGAGGAGAGAAGGGTTGAGGAGTGGCGGAGAGGAGAGGAGGGTTGAGGAATGGAGGAGAGGAGAGAAGGGTTGAGGAGTGGCGGAGAGGAGAGAAGGGTTGAGGAATGACGGAGAGAAGAGGAGGGTTGAGCACTGGAGGAGAGGAGAGAAGGGTTGAGGAGTGGCGGAGAGGAGAGAAGGGTTGAGGGGTGGCGGAGAGGAGAGGAGAGAAGGGTATAGGAATGGAGGAGAGGAGAGAAGGGTTTAGGAATGGCGGAGAGGAGAGGAGAGGAGGGTTTAGGAATGGCGGAGAGGAGAGGAGGGTTGAGGAATGGAGGAGAGGAGAGAAGAGTTGAGGGGTGGCGGAGAGGAGTGAAGGGTTGAGGGGTGGCAGAGAGGAGAGAAGGGTTGAGGAGTGGCAGAGAGAAGAGGAGGGTTGAGGAATGGAGGAGAGGAGAGAAGGGTTTAGGAATGGCGGAGAGGAGAGGAGAGGAGGGTTTAGGAATGGCGGAGAGGAGGGTTGAGGGGTGGCGGAGAGGAGAGGAGAGAAGGGTTTAGGAATGGAGGAGAGGAGAGAAGGGTTTAGGAATGGCAGAGAGGAGACGAGAGAAGGGTTTAGGAATGGCGGAGAGGAGAGGAGGGTTGAGGAGTGGCGGAGAGGAGAGAATGGTTGAGGGGTGGCGGAGAGGAGAGAAGGGTTGAGGAGTGGCGGAGAGGAGAGGAGGGTTGAGGGGTGGCGGAGAGGAGAGGAGGGTTGAGGAGTGGCGGAGAGGAGAGAAGGGTTGAGGAATGACGGAGAGAAGAGGAGGGTTGAGCACTGGAGGAGAGGAGAGAAGGGTTGAGGAGTGGCGGAGAGGATAGGAGGGTTGAGGGGTGGCGGAGAGGAGAGGAGAGAAGGGTATAGGAATGGAGGAGAGGAGAGAAGGGTTTAGGAATGGCGGAGAGGAGAGGAGAGGAGGGTTTAGGAATGGCGGAGAGGAGAGGAGGGTTGAGGAATGGAGGAGAGGAGAGAAGAGTTGAGGGGTGGCGGAGAGGAGTGAAGGGTTGAGGGGTGGCAGAGAGGAGAGAAGGTTTGAGGAGTGGCAGAGAGAAGAGGAGGGTTGAGGAATGGAGGAGAGGAGAGAAGGGTTTAGGAATGGCGGAGAGGAGAGGAGAGGAGGGTTTAGGAATGGCGGAGAGGAGGGTTGAGGGGTGGCGGAGAGGAGAGGAGAGAAGGGTTTAGGAATGGAGGAGAGGAGAGAAGGGTTTAGGAATGGCAGAGAGGAGACGAGAGAAGGGTTTAGGAATGGCGGAGAGGAGAGGAGGGTTGAGGAGTGGCGGAGAGGAGAGAATGGTTGAGGGGTGGCGGAGAGGAGAGAAGGGTTGAGGAGTGGCGGAGAGGAGAGGAGGGTTGAGGGGTGGCGGAGAGGAGAGGAGGGTTGAGGAGTGGAGGAGAGGAGAGAAGGGTTGAGGAGTGACGGAGAGGAGAGGAGGGTAGAGGAGTGGCGAAGAGGAGAGGAGGGTTGAGGAATGGAGGAGAGGAGAGAAGCGTTGAGGAGTGGCGGAGAGGACAGAAGGGTTGAGGAATGACGGAGAGAAGAGGAGGGTTGAGGACTGGAGGAGAGGAGAGAAGGGTTGAGGAGTGGCGGAGAGGAGAGGAGTGTTGAGGGGTGGCGGAGAGGAGAGGAGAGAAGGGTATAGGAATGGAGGAGAGGAGAGAAGGGTTTAGGAATGGCGGAGAGGAGAGGAGAGGAGGGTTTAGGAATGGCGGAGAGGAGAGGAGAGTTGAGGAATGGAGGAGAGGAGAGAAGGGTTGAGGAGTAGCAGAGAGAAGAGGAGGGTTGAGGAATGGAGGAGAGGAGAGAAGGGTTTAGGAATGACGGAGAGGAGAGGAGGGTTTAGGAATGGCGGAGAGGAGAGGAGGGTTGAGGAGTGGCGGAGAGGAGAGAATGGTTGAGAGGAGAGAGAGAAGGGTTGAGGGTGGCGGAGAGGAGAGGAGGGTTGAGGAGGAGGGTGAGGGAGGAGAGGAGAGAAGGGTTGAGGAGTGGCGGAGAGAGAGAGTAGAGGAGTGGCGAAGAGGAGAGGAGGGTTGAGGAATGGAGGAGAGGAGAGAAGGGTTGAGGAGTGGCGGAGAGGAGAGGAGGGTTGAGGAATGGAGGAGAGGAGAGAAGGGTTGAGGAGTGGCGGAGAGGAGAGGAGGGTTGAGGAGTGGCGGAGAGGAGAGAAGGGTTGAGGAGTGACGGAGAGAAGAGGAGGGTTGAGGAGTGGAGGAGAGGAGAGAAGGCTTGAGCAGTGGCGGAGAGGAGAGGAGGGTTGAGGGGTGGCGAAGAGGAGAGGAGAGAAGGGTATAGGAATGGAGGAGAGGAGAGAAGGGTTTAGGAATGGCGGAGAGGAGAGGAGAGGAGGGTTTAGGAATGACGGAGAGGAGAGGAGGGTTGAGGAATGGAGGAGAGGAGAGAAGGGTTGAGGAGTGGCGGAGAGGAGAGGAGTGTTGAGGGGTGGCGGAGAGGAGAGGAGAGAAGGGTATAGGAATGGAGGAGAGGAGAGAAGGGTTTAGGGAGAGAGGAGAGGAGAGGAGGGTTTAGGAATGGAGGAGGAGAGGAGAGGAGGGTTGAGGAATGGAGGAGAGGAGAGAAGAGTTGAGGGGTGGCGGAGAGAGAGAAGGGTTGAGGGGTGGCAGAGAGGAGAGAAAGCAGAGAGAAGAGGAGGAGAGGAATGGGTTGAGGAATGGAGGAGAGGAGAGAAGGGTTTAGGAATGGCGGAGAGGAGAGGAGAGGAGGGTTTAGGAATGGCGGAGAGGAGGGTTGAGGGTGGCGGAGAGGAGAGGAGAGAGAAGGGTTTAGGAATGGAGGAGAGGAGAGAAGGGTTTAGGAATGGCAGAGAGGAGACGGAGAGAAGGGTTTAGGAATGGCGGAGAGGAGAGGAGGGTTGAGGAGTGGCGGAGAGGAGAGAATGGTTGAGGGGTGGGGGGAGAGGAGAGAAGGGTTGAGGAATGGCGGAGAGGAGAGGAGGGTTGAGGGTGGCGGAGAGGAGAGGAGGGTTGAGGAGTGGCGGAGAGGAGAGAAGGGTTGAGGAATGACGGAGAGAAGAGGAGGGTTGAGCACTGGAGGAGAGGAGAGAAGGGTTGAGGAGTGGCGGAGAGGAGAGGAGGGTTGAGGGTGGCGGAGAGGAGAGGAGAGAAGGGTATAGGAATGGAGGAGAGGAGAGAAGGGTTTAGGAATGGCGGAGAGGAGAGGAGAGAGGGTTTAGGAATGGCGGAGAGGAGAGGAGGGTTGAGGAGAGGCGGATGGAGGAGAGAGAGAAGAGTTGAGGGGTGGCGGAGAGGAGTGAAGGGTTGAGGGGTGGCAGAGAGGAGAGAAGGTTGAGGAGGGCAGAGAGAAGGAGAGGTTGAGGAATGGAGGAGAGGAGAGAAGGGTTTAGGAATGGCGGAGAGGAGAGAGAGGAGGGTTTAGGAATGGCGGAGAGGAGGGTTGAGGAGAGAGGGGAGAGGAGAGGAGAGAAGGGTTTAGGAATGGAAGAGAGGAGAGAAGGGTTTAGGAATGGCAGAGAGGAGAGGAGAGAAGGGTTAGGAATGGCGGAGAGGAGAGGAGGGTTGAGGAGTGGCGGAGAGGAGAGAATGGTTGAGGGGTGAGGAGAGGAGAGAAGGGTTGAGGAGTGGCGGAGAGGAGAGGAGGGTTGAGGGGTGGCGGAGAGGAGAGGAGGGTTGAGGAGTGGAGGAGAGGAGAGAAGGGTTGAGGAGTGGCGGAGAGGAGAGGAGGGTAGAGGAGTTGAGGGCGAAGAGGAGAGGAGGGTTGAGGAATGGAGGAGAGGAGAGAAGGGTTGAGGGAATGGAGGAGAGGACAGAAGGGTTGAGGGAGGAAGGAGAGAGGGTTGAGAGAAGAGGAGGGTTGAGGACTGGAGGAGAGGAGAGAAGGGTTGAGGAGGGCGGAGAGGAGAGGAGGGTTGAGGGGTGGGAGAGGAGAGAGGAGGAGGGAGAGAAGGGAATGAGGAATGGAGGAGAGAAGGGTTTAGGAATGGAGGAGGAGAGGAGAGGGAGGAGGGTTTAGGAATGGCGGAGAGGAGAGGAGAGTTGAGGAATGGAGGAGAGGAGAGAAGGGTTGAGGAGTAGCAGAGAGAAGAGGAGGGTTGAGGAATGGAGGAGAGGAGAGAAGGGTTTAGGAATGACGGAGAGGAGAGGAGGGTTTAGGAATGGCGGAGAGGAGAGGAGGGTTGAGGAGTGGCGGAGAGGAGAGAATGGTTGAGGGGTGGCGGAGAGGAGAGAAGGGTTGAGGAGTGGCGGAGAGGAGAGGAGGGTTGAGGAGTGGAGGAGAGGAGAGAAGGGTTGAGGAGTGGCGGAGAGGAGAGTAGAGGAGTGGCGAAGAGGAGAGGAGGGTTGAGGAATGGAGGAGAGGAGAGAAGGGTTGAGGAGTGGCGGAGAGGAGAGGAGGGTTGAGGAATGGAGGAGAGGAGAGAAGGGTTGAGGATGGCGGAGAGGAGAGGAGGGTTGAGGAGGAGAGGAGAGAAGGGTTGAGGAGTGACGGAGAGAAGAGGAGGGTTGAGGAGTGGAGGAGAGGAGAGAAGGCTTGAGCAGTGGCGGAGAGGAGAGGAGGGTTGAGGGGTGGCGAAGAGGAGAGGAGAGAAGGGTATAGGAATGGAGGAGAGGAGAGAAGGGTTTAGGAATGGCGGAGAGGAGAGGAGAGGAGGGTTTAGGAATGACGGAGAGGAGAGGAGGGTTGAGGAATGGAGGAGAGGAGAGAAGGGTTGAGGAGTGGCGGAGAGGAGAGGAGTGTTGAGGGTGGCGGAGAGGAGAGGAGAGAAGGGTATAGGAATGGATGGAGGAGAGGAGAGAAGGGTTTAGGAATGGCGGAGAGGAGAGGAGAGGAGGGTTTAGGAATGGCGGAGAGGAGAGGAGGGTTGAGGAATGGAGGAGAGGAGAGAAGGGTTGAGGAGTGGGGGAGAGAAGAGGAGGGTTGAGGAGTGGAGGAGAGGAGAGAAGGGTTGAGGGAGTGGCGGAGAGGAGAGGAGGGTTGAGGAATGGCAGAGGAGGAGGTTGAGGAGGAGGAGGAGAAGGGTTTAGGAATGGCGGAGAGGAGAGAGAGAAGGGTTTAGGAATGGCGGAGAGGAGAGGGAGGGTTGAGGGGTGGCGGAGAGGAGAGGAGAGGTTTGAGGAATGGAGGAGAGGAGAGAAGGGTTTAGGAATGGCAGAGAGAGAGGAGAGAGAGAAGGGTGAGGAGGAATGCGGAGGAGGAGAGGAGAGGAGGGTTGAGGAGTGGCGGAGAGGAGAGAATGGTTGAGGGGTGGCGGAGAGGAGAGAAGGGTTGAGGAGTGGCGGAGAGGAGAGGAGGGTTGAGGAGTGGAGGAGAGGAGAGGAGGGTTGAGGAGTGGCGGAGAGAGGAGAGAAGGGCAGAGAGGAATGACGGAGAGAGAGGAGGGTTGAGGAATGGAGGAGAGGAGAGAAGGGTTGAGGAGTGGCGGAGAGAAGAGGAGGGTTGAGGAGTGGAGGAGAGGAGAGGAGGGTTGAGGAATGGAGGAGAGGAGAGAAGGGTTTAGGAATGGCGGAGAGAGAGGAGAGGAGGGTTTAGGAATGGAGAGGAGAGAGAGTGGCGGAGAGGGAGGAGGGTTGAGGAATGGAGGAGAGGAGAGAAGGGTTGAGGGGTGGCGGAGAGGAGAGAAGGGTTGAGGAGTGGCAGAGAGGGAGAGAAGGGTTGAGGAATGGAGAGAGAAGAGGAGGGTTTAGGAGGAATGGAGGAGAGGAGAGAGAGGGTTTAGGAATGGCGGAGAGGAGAGAGAGGGTTGAGGATGAGGAGAGGAGGGTTGCGGAGGAGAGGAGAGGAGAGGAGAGAAGGGTTGAGGAATGGAGGAGAGGAGAGAAGGGTTTAGGAAACGGAGAGGAGAGGAGAGAGAGAGAGAGGGTTGAGGAATGGAGGAGAGGAGAGGAGGGTTGAGGAGTGGCGGAGAGGAGAGAATGGTTGAGGGTGGATGGAGAGAGAAGGGTTGAGGAGATGGCGGAGAGGAGAGGAGGGTTGAGGGAGAGTGGAGGAGAGGAGAGAAGGGTTGAGGAGTGGAGGAGAGGAGAGAGGGTTGAGGAGGAGAGGAGAGGGGGTTGAGGAGTGGCGGAGAGGAGAGGAGGGTTGAGGAATGGAGGAGAGGAGAGAAGGGTTGAGGAATGGGCGGAGAGGAGAGAAGGGTTGAGGAATGACGGAGAGAAGAGGAGGGTTGAGGACTGGAGGAGAGGAGAGAAGGGTTGAGGAGTGGCGGAGAAGAGAGGAGGTTGAGGGGTGGCGGAGAGGAGAGGAGAGAAGGGCGAAGAGGAGAGGAGGAATGGAGGGAGGAGAGGAGAGAAGGGTTTAGGAATGGCGGAGAGGAGAGGAGAGGAGGGTTGAGGAATGGCGGAGAGGAGAGGAGGGTTGAGGAATGGAGGGAGAGAGAGAAGGGTTGAGGAGAGGAGAGAGAAGAGGAGGGTTGAGGAATGGAGGAGAGGAGAGAAGGGTTTAGGAATGGCGGAGAGGAGAGGAGGGTTGAGGAGTGGCGGAGAGGAGAGGAGGGTTGAGGAGTGGCGGAGAGGAGAGGAGGGTTGAGGAGTGGAGGAGAGGAGAGGAGGGTTGAGGAGTGGCGGAGAGGAGAGGGTTGAGGAGTGGGAGGAGAGGAGAGAAGGGTTGAGGAGTGGCGGAGAGGAGAGAGGAGGGTTGAGGAGTGGCGAGGAGAGAGAGGAGGGTTGAGGAATGGAGGAGAGGAGAGAAGGGTTGAGGAATGGCGGAGAGGAGAGGAGGGTTGAGGAATGGGAGAGAGGAGAGAAGGGTTGAGGAGTGGAGGAGAGGAGAGGAGGGTTGAGGAGTGGCGGAGAGGAGGGAGGAGAGAGGGTTGAGGAGTGACGGAGAGAAGAGGAGGGTTGAGGAATGGAGGAGAGGAGAGAAGGGTTGAGGGAGTGGAGGAGAGAAGGGTTGAGAGGAGGGTTGAGGAGTGGGAAGAGGAGAGAGAGGGTTGAGGAATGGAGGAGAGGAGAGAAGGGTTGAGGAATGGCGGAGAGGAGAGGAGAGGAGGGTTGAGGAATGGAGGAGAGGGAGAGGAGGGTTGAGGAATGGAGGAGAGGAGAGAAGGGTTGAGGAGTGGCGGAGAGGAGAGGAGAGGAGGGTTGAGGGGTGGCGGAGAGGAGAGGAGAGAAGGGTAGAGGAATGGAGAGAGAGGAGAGAAGGGTTTAGGAATGGAGAGGAGAGGAGAGGAGAGGAGGGTTGAGGAATGGCGGAGAGGAGAGGAGGGTTGAGGAATGGAGGAGAGGAGAGAAGGGTTGAGGAGTGGAGGAGAGGAGAGGAGGGTTGAGGAATGGGGAGAGGAGAGAAGGTTTGAGGAATGGCGGAGAGAGAGAGGAGGGTTTAGGAATGGTGGAGAGGAGGGTTGAGGAGAGGCGGAGAGGAGAGAAGGGTTGAGGAATGGCGGAGAGAGAGGAGAGAAGGGTTGAGGAATGGAGGAGAGGAGAGGAGAGGAGGGTTTAGGAATGGAGGAGAGGAGAGGAGGGTTGAGGATGGAGGAGAGGAGAGGATGGTTGAGAGGAATGGTTGAGGGGTGGCGGAGAGGAGAGAGAGGGAGGAGGAATGAGGAGGGAGGAGAGGAGAGAAGGGTTGAGGAATGGAGGAGAGGGTAGAGGAGTGGCGAGAGAGAGAGGAGGGTTGAGGAGTGGAGGAATGGAGGGGAGAGGAGAGGAGGGTTGAGGAATGGAGGAGAGGAGAGAAGGGTTGAGGAGTGAGGAGAGGAGAGAAGGGTTGAGGTGGCGGAGAGGAGAGAAGGGTTGAGGAGTGGCGGAGAGGAGAGGAGGGTTGAGGAATGGAGGAGAGGAGAGAAGGGTTTAGGATTGGTGGAGAGGAGAGGAGAGAGAAGGGTTGAGGAGTGGCAGAGAGGAGAGGAGGGTTGAGGAGTGGAGTAGAGGAGCGAAGGGTTGAGGAGTGACGGAGAGAAGAGGAGGGTTGAGGACTGGAGGAGAGGAGAGAAGGGTTGAGGAAGGCGGAGAGGAGAGGAGGGTTGAGGGGTGGCGGAGAGGAGAGGAGAGAAGGGTATAGGAATGGAGGAGAGGAGAGAAGGGTTTAGGAATGGCGGAGAGGAGAGGAGAGGAGGGTTTAGGAATGACGGAGAGGAGAGGAGGGTTGAGGAGTGGCGGAGAGAAGAGGAGGGTTGAGGAATGGAGGAGAGGAGAGAAGGGTTGAGGAGTGACGGAGAGAAGAGGAGGGTTGAGGACTGGAGGAGAGGGAGAAGGGTTGAGGAGCGGAGAGGAGAGAAGGGTTGAGGGGTGGAGGAGAGAGAGGAGAGAGGGTTGAGGAATGGAGGAGAGGAGAGGAATGGAGGGAGAGAGGGTTTAGGGAGAGGAGGGAGAGAGAAGGAGGAGTGGCGGAGAGGAGAGAAGGGTTGAGGAATGGAGAGGAGAGAGGGGTTGAGGAGTGGAGGAGAGGAGAGGAGGGTTGAGGAATGGAGGAGAGGAGAGAAGGGTTGAGGAGTGGGGAGAGGAGAGAAGAGAGAGAGGGTTGAGGAATGGAGGAGAGGAGAGAAGGGTTGAGGAATGGCGGAGGAGAGGAGAGGAGGGGAGGGTTGAGGAAGAGAGAGAGATGAAGGGTTGAGGATGGAGGAGAGGAGAGAGGGTTGAGGAATGGAGGAGAGGAGAGGAGGGTTGAGGAGTGGCGGAGAGGAGAGGAGGGTTGAGGAATGGAGGAGAGAGGAGAGAAGGGTTGAGGAGTGGCGGAGAGGAGAGGAGAGGAGGTTGAGGGTGGCGGAGGAGAGAGAGAAGGGTTGAGGAATGGAGGAGAGGAGAGAAGGGTTGAGGAATGGCGGAGAGGAGAGGAGGGTTGAGGAATGGCGGAGAGAGAGAGGAGGGTTGAGGAGTGGAGGAGAGGAGAGGAGGGTTGAGGAATGGCGGAGAAGGATGGAGGAGAGGAGAGAAGGGTTGAGGAATGAGAGGAGAGGAGGGTTGAGGGTGGCAGAGAGGAGAGGAGGGTTGAGGAATGGAGGAGAGGAGAGAAGGGTTTAGGAATGGCGGAGAGGAGAGAGGAGAGGAGGGTTGAGGAATGGAGGAGAGGAGAGAAGGGTTTGAGGAATGGAGGAGAGGAGAGAAGGGTTGAGGAGTGGAATGGAGAGGAGAGAAGGGTTGAGGTGGTGGAGGAGAGGGTGGCGGAGAGAGAGGAGGGTTGAGGAGTGGCGGAGAGGAGAGAGAGGGTTGAGGAATGGAGAGGAGAGGAGGGTTGAGGGGGGAGAGAGAGAGGAGGGTTGAGGAGAGGAGAGGAGAGAAGGGTTGAGGAATGGCGGAGAGGAGAGAAGGGTTGAGGGGTGGCGGAGAGGAGAGGAGGGTTAGGAATGGAGGAGAGGAGAGAAGGGTTTAGGAATGGCGGAGAGGAGAGGAGAGGGGTTTGAAGGAATGGAGGAGAGGAGAGGAGGGTTGAGGATGGAGGAGAGGAGAGGAGGGTTGAGGAGGGTGGCGGAGAGGAGAGAAGGGTTGAGGAGTGGCGGAGGAGAGAGTTGAGAGGAGAGAAGAAGGGTTGAGGAATGGAGGAGAGGAGAGAAGGGTTTAGGAATGGCGGAGAGGAGAGGAGGGTTGAGGAAGTGGAGGAGAGGAGAGGAGGTTTGAATGGGAGGAGAGGAGGGTTGAGGAGGAGGAGAGAGGAGGTTGAGGAATGGAGGAGAGGAAGAGAGAAGGGCGGAGGAATGGTTGAGGAGAGGAGAGAGAAGGGTTGAGGAATGGAGGAGAGGAGAGAAGGGTTGAGGAATGGAGAGGAGAGGAGAGGAGGGTTGAGGAATGGCGGAGAGGAGAGGAGAGGAGGGTTGAGGAATGGAGGAGAGGAGAGAAGGGTTGAGGAGTGGCGGAGAGGAGAGGAGGGTTGAGGAATGGAGGAGGAGAGGAGAGAAGGGTTGAGGAATGGAGGAGAGGAGAGAAGGGTTGAGGACGGAGGAGAGGGAGAGGAAGGGTTGAGGAAGAGAGAGAGGAGGGTTGAGGAATGGAGGAGAGGAGAGGAGGGTTGAGGAATGGCGGAGAGGAGAGAAGGGTTGAGGAATGGCGGAGAGGAGAGGAGGGTTGAGGAAGGGAGGAGAGGAGAGAAGGGTTGAGGAGTAGGAGAGGAGAGAAGGGTTGAGGGTGGTTGGAGAGGAGAGGAGGGTTGAGAAGGGTTGAGGAATGGAGGAGAGGAGAGAAGGGTTTAGGAATGGTTGAGGAGCGGAGAGAGAGGAGGGTTGAGGAATGGAGGAGAGGAGAGAAGGGTTAGAGGAGGATGGGGAATGGAGGAGAGGAGAGAGGGAGGGTTGAGGAGTGGAGGAGAGGAGAGAAGGGTTGAGGAATGGAGGAGAGGAGAGAAGGGTTGAGGAATGGAGGGAGGAGAGAGAGAAGGGTTGAGGAATGGAGGAGAGGAGAGGAGGGTTGAGGAGTGGCGGAGAGGAGAGAATGGTTGAGGGGTGGCGGAGAGGAGAGAAGGGTTGAGAAGTGGCGGAGAGGAGAGAAGGGTTGAGGAGTGGAGGAGAGGAGAGAAGGGTTGAGGAGAGGAGAGGAGAGGAGGGTTGAGGAATGGAGGAGAGGAGAGGAGGGTTGAGGAGGGTTGAATGGAGGAGAGGAGAGAAGGGTTGAGGAGGGCGGAGAGGAGAGGAGGGTTGAGGAGGAGAGAGAGGAGAGGAGAGGAGGAGTGGCGGAGAGGAGGAGGTTGAGGGAATGGAGGAGAGGAGAGAGAAGGGTTGAGGAGGGAGGAGAGGAGAGAAGGAGTTGAGGAATGGAGTG
Organism: Oncorhynchus nerka; assembly: GCF_034236695.1. Taxonomy (NCBI): domain Eukaryota; kingdom Metazoa; phylum Chordata; class Actinopteri; order Salmoniformes; family Salmonidae; genus Oncorhynchus; species Oncorhynchus nerka. The sequence continues at coordinate 1,917,512 of NC_088398.1, forward strand.
GAGAGGAGAGGAGGGTTTAGGAGGAATGGAGGAGAGGAGAGGAGGGTTTAGGAATGGTGGAGGAGAGGAGAGGGTTGAGGAGAGGAGAGGAGAGGAGGGTTGAGGGAGTGGAGGAGAGGAGAGAAGGGTTGAGGAGGGAGGAGAGGAGAGGAGGGTTTAGGTTGAGGAGAGGAGAGGAGAGGAGAGAGAGGTTGAGGAAGGGTTTAGGAATGGAGGAGAGGAGAGAAGGGTTGAGGAATGGAGGAGAGGAGAGAAGGGTTGAGGAGTGGCGGAGAGGAGAGGAGGGTTGAGGAGTGGCGGAGAGGAGAGGAGGGTTGAGGAGTGGAGGAGAGGAGAGAAGGGTTGAGGAGTGGCGGAGAGGAGAGGAGGGTTGAGGAATGGAGGAGAGGAGAGAGGAGGGTTGAGGAGGAGGAGAGGAGAGGAGAGGAGGGTTGAGGGTTGAGGAGGAGGAGAGGCTAAGAGGAGGAGGAGTGGCGGAGAGAGGAGAGAGGGCTGAGGTGGAGGGAGAATGGTTGAGGGAGATGGAGAGGGAGAGGGTTGAGGAGTGGCGGAGAGGAGAGAAGGGTTGAGGATGGCGGGAGAGAGAGGAGGGTTGAGGAATGGAGGAGAGGAGAGAAGGGTTGAGGAGTGGCGGAGAGGAGAGGAGGGTTGAGGAATGGAGGGAGAGGAGAGAAGGGTTGAGGAATGGAGGAGAGAGAGAAGGGTTTAGGAATGAGGAGAGAAGAGGATGGCGGAGAGGAGAGGGTTTAGGAATGGCGGAGAGGAGAGGAGGGTTGAGGAATGGAGGAGAGGAGAGAAGGGTTGAGGGTTGGCGGAGAGGAGAGGAGGGTTGAGGAATGGAGGAGAGGAGAGAAGGGTTTAGGAATGGAGGAGAGGAGAGAAGGGTTTAGGAATGGAGGAGAGGAGAGGAGGGTTGAGGAGTGGCGGAGAGGAGAGAAGGGTTGAGGGGTGGCGGAGAGGAGAGAAGGGTTGAGGAATGGAGGAGAGGAGAGGAGAGAAGGGTTTAGGAATGGAGGAGAGGAGAGGAGGGTTGAGGAGTGGCGGAGAGGAGAGGAGGGTTGAGGAATGGAGGAGAGGAGAGGAGGGCGGAGAGGAGGAATGGGTGGAGAGAGGAGGGTTGAGGAGAGAGGAGGAGAGAGCATTGGAGGAACGAGGAGGAGGATGGGGAGAGGAGAGGAGGTTGAGGAGTGGCGGAAACGAGGTAAAGAGGAGGGCGGAGAGAGGAGAGAAGGGTTGATGGAGGAGAGGAGAGAGAAGGGTTTAGGAATGGCGGAGAGGAGAGGAGGGGTTGGAGAGGGAGGAGGGTTGAGGAATGGTGGAGAGGAGAGAAGGGTTTGAGGAATGGCGGAGATGGAGAGAGAGGGTTGAGGAATGGCGGAGAGGAGAGGAGGGTTGAGGAGTGGCGGAGAGGAGAGAAGGGTTGAGGAGTGGCGGAGAGGAGAGGAGGGTTGAGGAGTGGCGGAGAGGAGAGGAGAGGGTTGAGGAGTGGTGGAGAGGAGAGGAGGGTTGAGGAGTGGCGGAGAGGAGAGAGGGTTGAGGAATGGAGGAGAGAGAGAGAAGGGTTGAGGAATGGCGGAGAGAGAGAAGGGTTGAGGGGTGGCGGAGAGGAGAGGTTGAGGAGTGGCGGAGAGGAGAGAGGAGGGTTGAGGGAGTGGTGGCGGAGAGGAGAGGAGGGTTGAGGAGCATGCGGAGAGGAGAGGAGGTTGAGGGTGGCGGAGAGGAGAGGAGGGTTGAGGAGTGGAGGAGAGGAGAGAAGGTTGAGGAGTGGCGGAGAGGAGAGGAGGGTTGAGGAGTGGCGGAGAGAAGAGGAGGGTTGAGGAATGGAGGAGAGGAGAGAAGGGTTTAGGAATGGCGGAGAGAGGAGAGGAGGGTTGAGGAATGGCGGAGAGGAGAGGAGGTTGAGGAGTGGTGGAGAGGAGAGAAGGGTTGAGGGTGGCAGAGAGGAGAGGAGGGTTGAGGAATGGCGGAGAGGAGAGAAGGGTTGAGGGTGGCGGAGAGGAGAGGAGGGTTGAGGAGTGGCGGAGAGGAGAGGAGGGTTGGGAGGGCGGACAGGAGAGAGAGGGTTAGGGAGTGGCGGAGAGGAGAGGAGGGAGGAGTGTTGAGGGGAGTGGAGAAACGAGGTAAAGAAGGAGGGCGGAGAGAGAGGGGAAGTGTTGGAGGAGTGGAGAAACGAGGTAAAGAAGGAGGCGGAGAGGGGGAAGTGTTGAGGAGTGGAGGAAGAGGTAAAGAAGGTTGAGGGCGGAGAGAGGGAGGAGTGTTGAGGAGTGGGAGAAACGAGGTTAAGAAGGAGGGCGGAGAGAGGGGGAAGTGTTGAGGAGAGGAGAGACGAGGTAAAGAAGGAGGGCGGAGAGAGGGAGGAGTGTTGAGGAGTGGAGAAACGAGGTAAAGAAGGAGGGCGGAGAGAGGGGAAGAGTTGAGGAGTGGAGGAACGAGGTAAAGAAGGAGGGCGGAGAGAGGGGAAGTGTTGAGGAGTGGAGAAACGAGGTAAAGAAGGAGGCGGAGAGAGGGGGTTGAGGAGTGGAGGAACGAGGTAAAGAAGGAGGGCGGAGAGAGGGAGGAGTGTTGAGGAGTGGCGAAACGAGGTAAAGAAGGAGGGCGGAGAGAGGGAGGAGTGTTGAGGAGTGGAGAAACGAGGTAAAGAAGGAGGGCGGAGAGAGGGGGAAGTGTTGAGGAGTGGAGGAGAGGAGAGAAGGGTTTAGGAATGGCGGAGAGGAGAGGAGAGGAGTGTTTAGGAATGGTGGAGAGGAGAGGAGGGTTGAGGAGTGGCGGAGAGGAGAGAAGGGTTGAGGAGTGGCGGAGAGGAGAGGAGGGTTGAGGAGTGGCAGAGAGGAGAGGAGGGTTGAGGAGTGGTGGAGAGGCGAGGAGGGTTGAGGAGTGGCGGAGAGGAGAGGAGGGTTTAGTAATGGCGGAGAGGAGAGGAGGGTTGAGGAGTGGCGGAGAGGAGAGAAGGGTTGAGGGGTGGCGGAGAGGAGAGGAGGGTTGAGGAGTGGCGGAGAGGAGAGGAGGGTTGAGGAGTGGCGGAGAGGAGAGGAGGGTTGAGGAGTTGCGGAGAGGAGAGGAGGGTTGAGGGGTGGCGGAGAGGAGAGGAGGGTTGAGGAGTGGCGGAGAGGAGAGAAGGGTTGAGGGGTGGCAGAGAGGAGAGGAGGGTTGAGGAGTGGCGGAGAGGAGAGGAGGGTTGAGGAGTGGCGGACAGGAGAGGAGGGTTTAGGAATGGCGGAGAGGAGAGGAGAGTTGAGGAGTGGCGGAGAGGAGAGAAGGGTTGAGGGGTGGCAGAGAGGAGAGGAGGGTTGAGGAGTGGCGGAGAGGAGAGAAGGGTTGAGGGGTGGCGGAGAGGAGAGGAGGGTTGAGGAGTGGCGGAGAGGAGAGGAGGGTTGGGGAGTGGCGGACAGGAGAGGAGGGTTAGGGAGTGGCGGAGAGGAGAGGAGGGAGGAGTGTTGAGGAGTGGAGAAACGAGGTAAAGAAGGAGGGCGGAGAGAGGGGAAGTGTTGAGGAGTGGAGAAACGAGGTAAAGAAGGAGGGCGGAGAGAGGGAGGAGTGTTGAGGAGTGGAGAAACGAGGTAAAGAAGGAGGGCGGAGAGAGGGAGGAGTGTTGAGGAGTGGAGAAACGAGGTAAAGAAGGAGGGCGGAGAGAGGGGGAAGTGTTGAGGAGTCGAGAAACGAGGTAAAGAAGGAGGGCGGAGAGAGGGAGGAGTGTTGAGGAGTGGAGAAACGAGGTAAAGAAGGAGGGCGGAGAGAGGGGGAAGAGTTGAGGAGTGGAGGAACGAGGTAAAGAAGGAGGGCGGAGAGAGGGGGAAGTGTTGAGGAGTGGAGAAACGAGGTAAAGAAGGAGGGCGGAGAGAGGGGGAAGTGTTGAGGAGTGGAGGAACGAGGTAAAGAAGGAGGGCGGAGAGAGGGAGGAGTGTTGAGGAGTGGAGAAACGAGGTAAAGAAGGAGGGCGGAGAGAGGGGGAAGTGTTGAGGAGTCGAGAAACGAGGTAAAGAAGGAGGGCGGAGAGAGGGAGGAGTGTTGAGGAGTGGAGAAACGAGGTAAAGAAGGAGGGCGGAGAGAGGGGGAAGAGTTGAGGAGTGGAGGAACGAGGTAAAGAAGGAGGGCGGAGAGAGGGGGAAGTGTTGAGGAGTGGAGAAACGAGGTAAAGAAGGAGGGCGGAGAGAGGGGGAAGTGTTGAGGAGTCGAGAAACGAGGTAAAGAAGGAGGGCGGAGAGAGGGAGGAGTGTTGAGGAGTGGAGAAACGAGGTAAAGAAGGAGGGCGGAGAGAGGGGGAAGAGTTGAGGAGTGGAGGAACGAGGTAAAGAAGGAGGGCGGAGAGAGGGGAAGTGTTGAGGAGTGGAGAAACGAGGTAAAGAAGGAGGCGAAGAGAGGGGGAAGTGTTGAGGAGTGGAGAAACGAGGTAAAGAAGGAGGGCGGAGAGAGGGGGAAGTGTTGAGGAGTGGAGGAACGAGGTAAAGAAGGAGGACGGAGAGAGGGAGGAGTGTTGAGGAGTGGAGAAACGAGGTAAAGAAGGAGGGCGGAGAGAGGGGGAAGTGTTGAGGAGTCGAGAAACGAGGTATAGAAGGAGGGCGGAGAGAGGGAGGAGTGTTGAGGAGTGGAGAAACGAGGTAAAGAAGGAGGGCGGAGAGAGGGGGAAGAGTTGAGGAGTGGAGGAACGAGGTAAAGAAGGAGGGCGGAGAGAGGGGGAAGTGTTGAGGAGTGGAGAAACGAGGTAAAGAAGGAGGGCGGAGAGAGGGGGAAGTGTTGAGGAGTGGAGGAACGAGGTAAGATGATGGATGCTCTGCTCTCATTCTGTGCCCCCTAACGAAGACTCTAATTAGTGTTTGTGTAATTCCACACTGTCTCCTCCGCCTGCTCGTCTTAATTAACTCCATTCATCTTCCCCTCCCTCCATCCCTTTCTCCATCCCTCCCTCCTTCTGCCCTCCTAAAATAACACACTGACTGACTAAACCCCACCTGGACCAGACCTGCTTCAATATACTGGACTCTCCCTCTCCTTCTCCCCTCTCTTCACCCCCCCTTCCCCCCCTTCCCCCCTTATAGTCTCTCTCCCTCTTTCTCTCCCTCCTTGCCTCCTCTCTCTCATGGTAAACAGGTCATGAATGTGTGACTGGACCATATCTGTCACGACTTCCGCCGATGTTGGCTCCCCTGCCTGTTCGGGCGGCGCTCGGCGGTCGTCGTCACCGTCCTACTAGCCGCCACCGATCCCTTTTTCGTTTGTCTGTTTGTTTTGTCTTATTAGTTTCACCTGTGTTCTGTTGTATGGCTTAATGAGTTTCCTTATTTTAAGTACGTGTACCCGCCCTTGTTTTGTGCGGGATTGTCTTTATGTTACGTGTGTGCGTTTTAGGTAGAGGTATGTATTTTCAGGACTTGGCAACCTGTGTTTTGGGTAGTCACTGTTACTGTCTGCGCCCTGTGTTGTTGGTTTTGTCTAATTTGGTGTGCCTTATTAAAGAGCACTTTTTTCCCCAGTGGAACTCTCTGCGCCTGACTCCTTCCTCACTCACCTAGTCCCGCGTGACAGTATCTATACATCAGAATGGACCATATTGTTTTCCATATTGCTAGAGAGACTTCTCAGACAGTTCATGAATTAATGAATTATTAAATAAATATCAGTCCGGTTATATAAAACCATTATATTGTATTTCATAACCTTATGCAAGGCATTTATGAAGCACACCACACACACACACACACACACACACGTCAAAAGTTCTTTCAATCCCAATACTACAGGCATAGGCAGGAGGCAGACCGTCAGTGTCTAGAGTTCTTTAATATCTCTATTTTCTCTTTAATTCATATTTATAGTGGGTTACAGGATAAAAGCAACACAGAATAAAACACAAGGACAGGCCGGGACAAACTCACACCACATACAAGCTAGAGTCCATAGATGTATAGCATGGAGCGTTCGTCGCTTCGGTGTTGGCATCATGAGGTTCTGATGTGGTAGTCGTGGCCTCAACAGTCTTGTCGTAGCAGGCCACATCTGGAAAAGGTGGAGAAAGCTTCATCAGTAACATCAGCATACTGGAGACCATTGGTACTCACTCACACATCGTTCAGCTCTTCATCCCGACCAGGAGTTGTTAGTGGATGGCTGGGCTGGTCCAGTAGTGGATGGCTGGTCCGGTAGTGGATGGCTGGTCCGGTAGTGGATGGCTGGTCGGTAGTGGATGGCTGGTCCAGTAGTGGATGGCTGGTCTGGTAGTGGATGGCTGGTCCAGTAGTGGATGGCTGGTCCAGTAGTGGATGACTGGTCCAGTAGTGGATGACTGGTCCAGTAGTGGATGGCTGGTCCAGTAGTGGATGGCTGGTCCGGAAGTAGATGGCTGGTCCAGTAGTGGATAGCTGGTCCAGTAGTGGATGACTGGTCCAGTAGTGGATAGCTGGTCCAGTAGTGGATGACTGGTCCAGTAGTGGATGACTGGTCCAGTAGTGGATGGCTGGTCCAGTAGTGGATAGCTGGTCCGGTAGTGGATGGCTGGTCCAGTAGTGGATGGCTGGTCCAGTAGTGGATGACTGGTCCAGTAGTGGATGACTGGTCCAGTAGTGGATGACTGGTCCAGTAGTGGATGGCCGGTCCGGAAGTAGATGGCTGGTCCGTTAGTGGATGGCTCATCAATAGCAGGTTCGGTGGTCGGTGACTGTCTCTCGCTCTACACCAGGCCTGCTGGGTTGTAGCGTTGGGTGTAACCTCTCACAGCTGCGTGGGCGTGTCCCCTGTGTCTGTAGTCGCATAACATACAATTAGAGTATCTACTGGCAACAATTAGAGTCCTACTCTAAGCAATCCCTTTCCTTTAGGAGTGCTATAGAGAGCCTTGTATGAGTAGTGTCTTCTTCCCACAGCAGGTGAACAGTGGAGAAGAGCAGCAATCAGCAGCAATGAGTTGGATGTTGTCAGTGGAGAGGTCCCCAGTCTGAATGGCGTGCTGAAGATACATTCCACTTCCTTTTGACTCTAGTTCTGGGGCGTGTTTAGCTATTTGTTTTGGGAGGGAGGAGGGGATAGGGAATTGGCAACAGTCTCAATGTCACTCTAGTCCATGCCAATTGGTGGAATCACAACACACCATACAAACAAGCAAAATAGTCCATGCAATTTAATTAATTCAATTTCACACGTGAGAATGTACGGAATTAAGTGAAAGATATTTGTTGTAAACAACACACACATGATTAAAAGGCACTCATAAATAGACATGATGCCAAATAATAAGACATGCTGATACATAATATAAAGAGAATGGCCCTGTCACTTGTGACATACACACAGCAACCATTACCTCTCTCTAGCAGATGATCTCACAGCGGGACTTCTGATTGGCTATTCAGAGCAGCAGCAGAGGGGAACTGAACTAATTAGTGTCATTAACAATAATAACAATAATAACACATCTCATCTACCACACACAGATGAAATAATAACACATCTCATCTACCACACACAGATGAAATAAATACACATCTCATCTACCACACACAGATGAAATAAATACACATCTCATCTACCACACACAGATGAAATAAATACACATCTCATCTACCACACACAGATGAAATAAATACACCATCTCATCTACCACACACAGATGAAATAAATACACCATCTCATCTACCACACACAGATGAAATAAATACACCATCTCATCTACCACACACAGATTAAATAAATACACCATCTCATCTACCACACACAGATGAAATAAATACACATCTCATCTACCACACACAGATGAAATAAATACACCATCTCATCTACCACACACAGATGAAATAAATACACATCTCATCTACCACACACAGATGAAATAAATACACCATCTCATCTACCACACACAGATGAAATAAATACACATCTCATCTACCACACACAGATGAAATAAATACACATCTCATCTACCACACACAGATGAAATAAATACACATCTCATCTACCACACACAGATGAAATAAATACACATCTCATCTACCACACACAGATGAAATAAATACACCATCTCATCTACCACACACAGATGAAATAAATACACATCTCATCTACCACACACAGATGAAATAAATACACCATCTCATCTACCACACACAGATGAAATAAATACACATCTCATCTACCACACACAGATGAAATAAATACACCATCTCATCTACCACACACAGATGAAATAAATACACATCTCATCTACCACACACAGATGAAATAAATACACATCTCATCTACCACACACAGATGAAATAAATACACATCTCATCTACACATCTCATCTACACAGATGAAATAAATACACACAGATGAAATAAATCTCATCTCATCCACACACAGATGAAATAAATACACATCTCATCTACCACACACAGATGAAATAAATACACATCTCATCTACCACACACAGATGAAATAAATACACCATCTCATCTACCACACACAGATGAAATAAATACACATCTCATCTACCACACACAGATGAAATAAATACACATCTCATCCTTTATTTTAACAGGGAGTCCCATTGAGATCAAGGTCTCTTTTGCATCTCACAATTACACAACAAATGACACATAGGAAATACACCAGAAAATAAATACAAAGAGAAAACAAATCAAATAAAACACACTCATGAAATCAATCACATTCCTCAGCAGAGGTCCTCAATAAACACTGAAATGCCTGAAAGGCACCAATACATCCATTGTAGGGAACTCTGAAGACTGTTCCATACATGGGGTGCAAATAAACGAACAGCTGTTTTTTCTGAGTCTGTAGCAACAGATGGAATTGCCACAGTTGGCCATCCATGTGATTGAGTATGATAACTCATACTTCTATGCCTAAGCAAAGATGTCAGGTAGTGTGGGAGTTTTGGCAAAAAGGCCACCTTGTCACAACGTTGACATCAGCAAACCGCTCGTCCACACGATGCCTTACAGGTGGTGTACGGTTGTGAGGCTGTACTGGATGTACTGCCAAATTCTCTAAAACAACATTGGAGTCGTGAAGTCGTGAAGAAGGCGGGACATTGCCTCTTTCCCCTCAGGAGGTTTAAAAGTTTGCCATGAGCCCTCAAATCCTGAAAAGGTTCTACAGCTGTACAATTGAGAGCATTGACTGGCTGCAACCTCCGCTTGGCTTGGCAGCAGCACCACTCGTGATCGCATGGCGCTACAGAGGACAGCCCAGTACATCACTGGGGCCGAGCTCCCTGCCATCCAGGACCACTATATCAGGCGGTATGAAAAGAAGGCCCGGAAAAGTCGTCAAAAACCCCAACCACCCAACCACCAATAGACTATTTTCTCTGCTGACGCATGGCAAGAGGTACCGATGCATCAAGTCTGACATCAACAGGCTCCTGAACAGCTTCTATCCCCAAGCAATGCGACTGATAAATAGATGACAAAATATCTACATGGACTATCTGAGTTAACCTTGAATTTTTATTGAGCGTTTATTTTTGCACTGTCTCTATGCACACTCACAGGGCCCTACACACTAACACACTGTCTCTATGCACACTCACAGGGCCCTACACACTAACACACTGTCTCTATGCACACTCACAGGGCCCTACACACTAACACACTGTCTCTATGCACACTCACAGGGCACTACACACTAACACACTGTCTCTATGCACACTCACAGGGCCCTACACACTAACACACTGTCTCTATGCACACTCACAGGGCCCTACACGCTAACACACTGTCTCTATGCACACTCACAGGGCCCTATACACTAAAACACTGTCTCTATGCACACTCACAGGGCCCTACACACTAACACACTGTCTCTATGCACACTCACAGGGCCCTACACACTAACACACTGTCTCTATGCACACTCACAGGGCCCTACACACTAACACACTGTCTCTATGCACACTCACAGGGCCCGACACGCTAACACACTGTCTCTATGCACACTCACAGGGCCCTACACACTGACACACTGTCTCTATGCACACTCACAGGGCCCTACACACTGACACACTGTCTCTATGCACACTCACAGGGCCCTACACACTAACACACTGTCTCTATGCACACTCACAGGGCCCTACACACTAACACACTGTCTCTATGCACACTCACAGGGCCCTACACACTAACACACTGTCGCTATGCACACTCAAAGGGCCCTACACACTAACACACTGTCTCTATGCACACTCACAGGGCCCTACACACTAACACACTGTCTCTATGCACACTCACAGGGCCCTACACAATAACACACTGTCTCTATGCACACTCACAGGGCCCTACACACTAACACACTGTCTCTATGCACACTCACAGGGCCCTACACACTAACACACATACACTAACACACTGTCACTCCAACACACATACACTCACTCACTGTCACTCCAACACACATACACTCACACACTGTCACTCCAACACACGTACACTCACTCACTCACTCCATCATCTGCTCACTCAATATGCACAAACATTTATACTGACTCTACACACCCCCACACCCACTCACATACAAGCTGTTGCTACTGTTTATCTTATATCCTGTTGCCTAGTCACCTAACACACACTGTACACCCTTATACATACAGTATCTATGCACACTCCATACACACTAACCAGTATCCCTGTCACCTTACAGGGCCCTATACATATCACACCTCCATGCACACACTCCAGTAACACATCCCTGTCACCTTAACCCTATACATATCTAACACACTGTCTCTATGCACCTCCATCACTCCAGTATCCCTGTCACCTTACCCCTATACATATCTACCTCCATCACTCCAGTATCACCTGTCACCTTACCCCTATACATATCTACCTCCATCACTCCAGTATCCCTGTCACACTTACAGGCCCTACACATATCTACCTCCATCACTCCAGGGCCCTGTCTCCTTACCCACTATACACACTCTACCTCCATCACTACAGTATCCCTGTCACCTTACCCCTATACATATCTACCTCCATCACTCCAGTATCCCTGTCACCTTACCCCTATACATATCTACACTCCATCACTCCAGTATCCCTGTCACCTTCCCCTATACATATCTACACTCCATCACTCCAGTATCCCTGTCACCTTACCCTATACATATCTACCTCCATCATGCACTCCAGTATCCCTGTCACCTTACCCCTATACATATCTACCTCCATCACTCCAGTATCCCTGTCTCCTTACCCCTATACATATCTACCTCCATCACTCCAGTATCCCTGTCTCCTTACACCCTATACATATCTAGGGCCCTCCATCACTCCAGTATCCCTGTCTCCTTACCCCTATACATATCTACCTCCATCACTCCAGTATCCCTGTCACCTTACCCCTATACATATCTACCTCCATCACTCCAGTATCCCTGTCACCTTACCCCTATACATATCTACCTCCATCACTCCAGTATCCCTGTCACCTTACCCCTATACATATCTACCTCCATCACTCCAGTATCCCTGTCACCTTAACCCTATACATATCTACCTCCATCACTCCAGTATCCCTGTCACCTTACCCCTATACATATCTACCTCCATCACTCCAGTATCCCTGTCACCTTACCCTATACATATCTACCTCCATCACTCCAGTATCCCTGTCACCTTACCCCTATACATATCTACCTCCATCACTCCAGTATCCCTGTCACCTTCCCCCTATACATATCTACCTCCATCACTCCAGTATCCCTGTCACCTTACCCCTATACATATCTACCTCCATCACTCCAGTATCCCTGTCACCTTACCCCTATACATATCTACCTCCATCACTCCAGTATCCCTGTCTCCTTACCCCTATACATATCTACCTCCATCACTCCAGTATCCCTGTCTCCTTACCCCTATACATATCTACCTCCATCACTCCAGTATCCCTGTCTCCTTACCCCTATACATATCTACCTCCATCACTCCAGTATCCCTGTCACCTTACCCCTATACATATCTACCTCCATCACTCCAGTATCCCTGTCACCTTACCCTATACATATCTACCTCCATCACTCCAGTATCCCTGTCACCTTACCCCTATACATATCTACCTCCATCACTCCAGTATCCCTATCCCTGTCACCTCCCCCTATACATATCTACCTCCATCACTCCAGTATCCCTGTCACCTTACCCCTATACATATCTACCTCAATCACTCCAGTATCCCTGTCACCTTACCCCTATACATATCTACCTCAATCACTCCAGTATCCCTGTCACCTTACCCCTATACATATCTACCTCCATCACTCCAGTATCCCTGTCACCTTACCCCTATACATATCTACCTCCATCACTCCAGTATCCCTGTCACCTTACATACCTTTACATATCTACCTCCATCACTCCAGTATCCCTGTCTCCTTACCCCTATACATATCTACCTCCATCACTACAGTATCCCTGTCACCTTACCCCTATACATATCTACCTCCATCACTACAGTATCCCTGTCTCCTTACCCCTATACATATCTACACTCAGTATCCCTGTCACCATCTATACATATCACCTCCATATCCAGTATCCCTGTCACCTTACCCCTATACATATCTACCTCCATCACTCCAGTATCCCTGTCACCTCCCCCCTATACATATCTACCTCCATCACTCCAGTATCCCTGTCACCTTACCCCTATACATATCTACCTCAATCACTCCAGTATCCCTGTCACCTTACCCCTATACATATCTACCTCCATCACTCCAGTATCCCTGTCACCTTACCCCTTTACATATCTACCTCCATCACTCCAGTATCCCTGTCTCCTTACCCTATACATATCTACCTCCATCACTACAGTATCCCTGTCACCTTACCCCTATACATATCTACCTCCATCACTACAGTATCCCTGTCTCCTTACCCCTATACATATCTACCTCCATCTCTACAGTATCCCTGTCTCCTTACCCCTATACATATCTACCTCCATCACTCCAGTATCCCTGTCACCTTACCCCTATACATATCTACCTCCATCACTCCAGTATCCCTGTCACCTTACCCCTATACATATCTACCTCCATCACTCCAGTATCCCTGTCACCTTACCCCTATACATATCTACCTCCATCACTCCAGTATCCCTGTCTCCTTACCCCTATACATATCTACCTCCATCACTCCAGTATCCCTGTCACCTTACCAGTATCCCTGTCACCTTACCCCTACTATACATATCTACCTCCATCACTCCAGTATCCCTGTCACCTTACCCTATACATATCTACCTCCATCACTCCAGTATCCCTGTCACCTTACCCCTATACATCACTACTACCTCATATCTATCCACTCCAGTATCCCTGTCACCTACCCCTATACATATCTACCTCCATCACTCCAGTATCCCTGTCACCTCCCCCTATACATATCTACCTCCATCACTCCAGTATCCCTGTCACCTTACCCCTACCTCCATACATATCTACCTCAATCATATCTACCTCCATCCCTGTCACCTTACCCCTATACATATCTACCTCCATCACTCCAGTATCCCTACCCCTCACATATCTTACCTCCCTATACATATCTACCTCCATCACTCCAGTATCCCTGTCACCTTACCCCTTTACATATCTACCTCCATCACTCCAGTATCCCTGTCTCCTTACCCCTATACATATCTACCTCCATCACTACAGTATCCCTGTCACCTTACCCCTATACATATCTACCTCCATCACTACAGTATCCCTGTCTCCTTACCCCTATACATATCTACCTCCATCTCTACAGTATCCCTGTCTCCTTACCCCCATACATATCTACCTCCATCACTCCAGTATCCCTGTCACCTCCCCCTATACATATCTACCTCCATCACTCCAGTATCCCTGTCACCTTACCCCTATACATATCTACCTCAATCACTCCAGTATCCCTGTCACCTTACCCCTATACATATCTACCTCAATCACTCCAGTATCCCTGTCACCTTCCCCCTATACATATCTACCTCCATCACTCCAGTATCCCTGTCACCTTACCCCTATACATATCTACCTCCATCACTCCAGTATCCCTGTCACCTTACCCCTTTACATATCTACCTCCATCACTCCAGTATCCCTGTCTCCTTACCCCTATACATATCTACCTCCATCACTACAGTATCCCTGTCACCTTACCCCTATACATATCTACCTCCATCACTCCAGTATCCCTGTCTCCTTACCCCTATACATATCTACCTCCATCACTCCAGTATCCCTGTCACCTTACCCCTATACATATCTACCTCCATCACTCCAGTATCCCTGTCACCTTACCCCTATACATATCTACCTCCATCACTCCAGTATCCCTGTCACCTTACCCCTATACATATCTACCTCCATCACTCCAGTATCCCTGTCACCTTAACCCTATACATATCTACCTCCATCACTCCAGTATCCCTGTCACCTTACCCCTATACATATCTACCTCCATCACTCCAGTATCCCTGTCACCTTACCCCTATACATATCTACCTCCATCACTCCAGTATCCCTGTCACCTTACCCCTATACATATCTACCTCCATCACTCCAGTATCCCTGTCACCTTCCCCCTATACATATCTACCTCCATCACTCCAGTATCCCTGTCACCTTACCCCTATACATATCTACCTCCATCACTCCAGTATCCCTGTCACCTTACCCCTATACATATCTACCTCCATCACTCCAGTATCCCTGTCACCTTACCCCTATACATATCTACCTCCATCACTCCAGTATCCCTGTCACCTTACCCCTATACATATCTACCTCCATCACTCCAGTATCCCTGTCACCTTACCCCTTTACATATCTACCTCCATCACTCCAGTATCCCTGTCTCCTTACCCCTATACATATCTACCTCCATCACTACAGTATCCCTGTCACCTTACCCCTATACATATCTACCTCCATCACTACAGTATCCCTGTCTCCTTACCCCTATACATATCTACCTCCATCTCTACAGTATCCCTGTCTCCTTACCCCTATACATATCTACCTCCATCACTCCAGTATCCCTGTCACCTCCCCCCTATACATATCTACCTCCATCACTCCAGTATCCCTGTCACCTTACCCCTATACATATCTACCTCAATCACTCCAGTATCCCTGTCACCTTACCCCTATACATATCTACCTCCATCACTCCAGTATCCCTGTCACCTTACCCCTTTACATATCTACCTCCATCACTCCAGTATCCCTGTCCTTACCCCTATACATATCTACCTCCATCACTACAGTATCCCTGTCACCTTACCCCTATACATATCTACCTCCATCACTACAGTATCCCTGTCTCCTTACCCCTATACATATCTACCTCCATCTCTACAGTATCCCTGTCTCCTTACCCCTATACATATCTACCTCCATCACTACAGTATCCCTGTCACCTTACCCCTATACATATCTACCTCCATCACTCCAGTATCCCTGTCTCCTTACTCCCTATACATATCTACCTCCATCACTCCAGTATCCCTGTCTTAACCCTATACATATCTACCTCCATCACTCCAGTATCCCTGTCTCCTTACCCCCTATACATATCTACCTCCATCACTCCAGTATCCCTGTCACCTTACCCCTATACATATCTACCTCCATCACTCCAGTATCCCTGTCACCTTACCCCTATACATATCTACCTCCATCACTCCAGTATCCCTGTCACCTCCCCTATACATATCTACCTCCATCACTCCAGTATCCCTGTCACCTCCCCCTATACATATCTACCTCCATCACTCCAGTATCCCTGTCACCTTACCCTATACATATCTACCTCCATCACTCCAGTATCCCTGTCACCTTACCCCTATACATATCTACCTCCATCACTCCAGTATCCCTGTCACCTTACCCCTATACATATCTACCTCCATCACTCCAGTATCCCTGTCACCTTACCCTTTACATATCTACCTCCATCACTCCAGTATCCCTGTCTCCTTACCCCTATACATATCTACCTCCATCACTACAGTATCCCTGTCACCTTACCCCTATACATATCTACCTCCATCACTACAGTATCCCTGTCTCCTTACCCTATACATATCTACCTCCATCTCTACAGTATCCCTGTCTCCTTACCCCTATACATATCTACCTCCATCACCCAGTATCCCTGTCACCTCCCCCCTATACATATCTACCTCCATCACTCCAGTATCCCTGTCACCTTACCCCTATACATATCTACCTCAATCACTCCAGTATCCCTGTCACCTTACCCCTATACATATCTACCTCAATCACTCCAGTATCCCTGTCACCTTACCCCTATACATATCTACCTCCATCACTCCAGTATCCCTGTCACCTTACCCCTATACATATCTACCTCCATCACTCCAGTATCCCTGTCACCTTACCCCTTTACATATCTACCTCCATCACTCCAGTATCCCTGTCTCCTTACCCCTATACATATCTACCTCCATCACTACAGTATCCCTGTCACCTTACCCCTATACATATCTACCTCCATCACTACAGTATCCCTGTCTCCTTACCCCTATACATATCTACCTCCATCTCTACAGTATCCCTGTCTCCTTACCCCTATACATATCTACCTCCATCACTACAGTATCCCTGTCACCTTACCCCTATACATATCTACCTCCATCACTCCAGTATCCCTGTCTCCTTACCCCTATACATATCTACCTCCATCACTCCAGTATCCCTGTCACCTTAACCCTATACATATCTACCTCCATCACTCCAGTATCCCTGTCTCCTTACCCCTATACATATCTACCTCCATCACTCCAGTATCCCTGTCACCTTACCCCTATACATATCTACCTCCATCACTCCAGTATCCCTGTCACCTTACCCCTATACATATCTACCTCCATCACTCCAGTATCCCTGTCACCTTACCCCTATACATATCTACCTCCATCACTCCAGTATCCCTGTCACCTCCCCCCTATACATATCTACCTCCATCACTCCAGTATCCCTGTCACCTCCCCCCTATACATATCTACCTCCATCACTCCAGTATCCCTGTCACCTTACCCCTATACATATCTACCTCAATCACTCCAGTATCCCTGTCACCTTACCCCTATACATATCTACCTCAATCACTCCAGTATCCCTGTCACCTTACCCCTATACATATCTACCTCCATCACTCCAGTATCCCTGTCACCTTACCCCTATACATATCTACCTCCATCACTCCAGTATCCCTGTCACCTTACCCCTTTACATATCTACCTCCATCACTCCAGTATCCCTGTCTCCTTACCCCTATACATATCTACCTCCATCACTACAGTATCCCTGTCACCTTACCCCTATACATATCTACCTCCATCACTACAGTATCCCTGTCTCCTTACCCCTATACATATCTACCTCCATCTCTACAGTATCCCTGTCTCCTTACCCCCATACATATCTACCTCCATCACTCCAGTATCCCTGTCACCTCCCCCCTATACATATCTACCTCCATCACTCCAGTATCCCTGTCACCTTACCCCTATACATATCTACCTCAATCACTCCAGTATCCCTGTCACCTTACCCCTATACATATCTACCTCAATCACTCCAGTATCCCTGTCACCTTACCCCTATACATATCTACCTCCATCACTCCAGTATCCCTGTCACCTTACCCCTATACATATCTACCTCCATCACTCCAGTATCCCTGTCACCTTACCCCTTTACATATCTACCTCCATCACTCCAGTATCCCTGTCTCCTTACCCCTATACATATCTACCTCCATCACTACAGTATCCCTGTCACCTTACCCCTATACATATCTACCTCCATCACTACAGTATCCCTGTCTCCTTACCCCTATACATATCTACCTCCATCTCTACAGTATCCCTGTCTCCTTACCCCTATACATATCTACCTCCATCACTACAGTATCCCTGTCACCTTACCCCTATACATATCTACCTCCATCACTCCAGTATCCCTGTCTCCTTACCCTATACATATCTACCTCCATCACTCCAGTATCCCTGTCACCTTACCCCTATACATATCTACCTCCATCACTCCAGTATCCCTGTCTCCTTACCCCTATACATATCTACCTCCATCACTCCAGTATCCCTGTCACCTTACCCCTATACATATCTACCTCCATCACTCCAGTATCCCTGTCACCTTACCCCTATACATATCTACCTCCATCACTACAGTATCCCTGTCTCCTTACCCCTATACATATCTACCTCCATCACTCCAGTATCCCTGTCACCTTACCCCTATACATATCTACCTCCATCACTCCAGTATCCCTGTCACCTTACCCCTATACATATCTACCTCCATCACTCCAGTATCCCTGTCACCTTACCCCTATACATATCTACCTCCATCACTCCAGTATCCCCGTCACCTTACCCCTATACATATCTACCTCCATCACTCCAGTATCCTGCACATGTAAATCTGGTATTGGAACTGACTTTTTAAATATTTCCTGTATATAGTATACTTACTTTATTGTGTATTTCATTGACTTAGTCTTATTTCTTGTGTTTCTTCTAGTATTACATTGTTTTTGATTATTGCACTGATGGGTTTTGAATTTGCAAGAAAGGCATTTGACGGTTCTGTGTTGTAACATAAAAAAACTTGGTAGAGAAATAAACATGACATTTTCTGGCAACAGCTCTGGTGGACATTCCAGAGGTCAGCATGCCAATTGCACGCTCCCTCAAAACTTGAGACATCTTTGGTATTATGTTGTGTGTCAAAACTGCACATTTTAGAGTGTCCTTTTATGTCCCCAGCACAAGGCACACCTGGGTAATGATCATGCTGTTTAATCAGCTTCTTGATATCCCACACCTATCAGGTGGATGTATTATCTTGGCAAAGGATAAATGCTCACTAACAGGGATGTAAACCAATTTGAGCATAACATTTGAGAGTTGGTTGGTAAATTGGTAAATTCTGTGTTCCTTTCTTTCAGCTCATGAAACATAGGACCAACACTTTACATTTATATTTATGTTCAGTGCAGGTCACAAGGATCACCACCTTTGTGAAGGGGGAGTACCAGAGCTGTCTTCCAAACCTTGGTGATAGTACCAGATATACTCATCAGGTTCAAGATATGGGTCAATCATTCAGCAAGCAGGGGGTCAGAACATACTGATTCACCAGTAGTTGAGAGGATAACAGTGGAGTCAGCTTGAGGCTGGGAGAGGGAAGAGCAACAAACTGACTGACCAAGGTTATTTAAACCACCATTCCTCTCAAATAAATAGCCTGACAAAATAAAATGATGATTAAAAGCATCCCATGTCACACTCTTTTCAGTAATGATGCCAGTGTCTGACAAAACGTGCTCAGGCAGAGAAGGGGAAGAATTTTCACACTTCAGTGAATTACTTAACTGTTTTTTAAAAAAATTTGGAAGGAGTCAGAGATAAAAAGCAGATTGATTTAGTTGTCTTAACCACAGGAGGTTGGTGGCACCTTAATTGGGGAGGACGGGCTCGTGGTAATGGCTGGAGCGGAATAAGTGGAATGGTATCAGATACATCAAACACATGGTTGCCATGTGTTTGATACCATTCCATTCGCTCCATTCCAGCCATTATTATGAGCCGTCCTCCCCTCAGCAGCCTCCACTGTTCTTAACCCTTTACACTCGTGGGAATTGGCCTACAGTATATGGACAAGGCTAAATTGAAGTGTGTGTGTGTTTAACATGTTTCTTACAGAAGAAATATGAAAGTGTATGCATAACCATGGTAGCAATGGAAAGGGAACAGTTTGGCGATTATAGGAACATTATTAGACAACAGTTCACCAGACACCAGACTAAACATTACGCTATCGACATTATATGCATTTTACATTTACTGTACTTGTTGCCGCATTTGTTTAACGAAATTAGAAAATACTCTGGATACATTCAGTAACATGATACAAATATTTCTGGAAAATGTGTGGTAGGACTAACTGGTGTCTCCAAGTGGACACACACCTCTGTAAAGTGTACACAGTTCTCTAAGTCATTTCAATGCACTTTTATGACTCAAAGAAGATTATTCAGCTAACTATAAGGTACTTTTTTGAGCTCTCTTAACTGTGCCATTGAGGATGTAGTGCAAACACACTTGTAGTTGTGTTGTTTGGAACACAACCTTGCATCCCTGCCATCACACAATTACTGTAGTTGTTTACGCAATCCAGAAACGGTCCATTATAAATGGTAATCAGGGTCAGGTGTGCATCGTTTGAAAGCCTGTTCTATTATTGACACGACTATATAAGTTATAACATAGGATATTACAGTGCCAGGCTTTCACAATGCAATTCAGGGAAATGGATCATCACTTTGGAGCGCATAGAAAGGAGTCATCAGTCCACTGAGGTACGTGTTTCGTGGCAAATCTTCTTCACAAAAGACAAACACAGGCTCATTCTGTTCTGAACAACCCAGGGTATGACACTATGTCATCTTGTAACTGTGCCTCTAACAGGCTCATTGTGTTCAGAACAACACAGGGTATGACAGCATGTCATCTTGTAACTGTACAGCTAACAGGTTCATTTTGTTCTGAACAACCCAGGGTATGACAGCATGTCATCTTGTAACTGTGCCTCTAACAGGCTCATTGTGTTCAGAACAACCCAGGGTATGACAGCATGTCATCTTGTAACTGTGCCTCTGACATAGTGATCATAAACATCAACACTGTATGTGAGTTTCATGATATGGTGCATTTGGACTCACAGGTGTTTGGCTTACATGACATCAAAGCATTATTTACTATACTCCTCAGCATCTCATCTTTCAGAAGACATAGAGTCTTCTTAATGTACTATATTTCCCTCACTCAGACAACCAAACATATGCAAAAGTTGCCCAATCAGCAGGACGGATGGGAGAAACTTCTAGATGCGCGAGGTGTTCCAGCTCAGAATGTCTGTCAGTCAAAACTCAAACAGCGCTGTGAAGTGGAGAGCCTGAGCTCTGACGTCATGTATAGAATGTTACTGTGCATCCACAGCGTTCCAGTTTAGGCATTTATCAGTGTCCAAGTCTGCCATTTCAACCCTATACAGGTACAGTACGAGTGTAGTGGGCAACTCCAAATAGTACATCTGTTTCTAAGTTGTCTGAAAGAAAACGTGTGTCTTCAACACACAGAGGCCTGTTGTGGAATAAAGCCCCCCAAACACTGTCTTTCTCTCTCTGCTTCTCGGTTACTCTAAACAGGACACAAAAACACACACACACACATGGGCATGCGTGCTTGCATTTGTGTACTTGCATGTGTGTGTGGGTGTGTGTGTGTGTGTGTGTGTGTGTGTGTGTGTGTGTGTGTGTGTGTGTGTGTGTGTGTGTGTGTGTGTGTGTGTGTGTGTGTGTGTGTGTGTGTGCATGTGCGTGTTTGTGTATGCATGTGTGTGTGTGTGTGTGTGTGTGTGTGTGTGTGCGTGCGTGTGTGCGTGTGCATGTGTGTGTGTGCATGTGTGTGTGTGTAAAGTAATGCTGTTTTGTAGTGGACACAGTTCTAAGCCTCAGTGTGCTGAGGACAGCAGAGTGTCTTTATCTCCTCCTTCACCACTTATAGAGGTTTCCTACCTCTGTGGGTTGGACACACACTCCCACTTCCACCATTAATACACCATCACAGCCCACAATGCACTTCACCACTTATAGAGGTCTTCTATCCCTGCTATGTCAGATAGCAATCCCACAGTGAAGGTGGGGAATGCACACGCACACACACACACACACACACACACACACACACACACACACACACACACACACACACACACACACACACACACACACACACACACACACACACACACACACACACACATTGATAGCAATTACAGGCGAGTCCGTCCCTCCTGTCGGCATGGGTCATAGGTAATACACTTACTACAGTTCCACCTGAAATCATTTGGACACACACACACACACGGACCAACTCACCAACGTATCCGTGTAGATGTTTGTGTTTGTCTGAAGTAAATTATAGAAGACTGCTGTGGTTCTGATCACCTGTGCTGCTGATGAAATGTTGATGCTACAAAGACTGTGGCAGCTGTGTTGTGAACCTGCACCTGTTTACGTGTGTGTGTGTGTTTGTGTGTGCGTGTGCATGTGCGTGTTTGTGTATGCATGTGTGTGTGTGTGTGTGTGTGTGTGTGTGTGCGTGCGTGCGTGTGTGCGTGCGTGCGTGCGTGCGTGCGTGCGTGCGTGCGTGCGTGCGTGCGTGCGAGCGTGCGTGCGTGCGTGCGTGTATTGTCTGTTGTGTTTCTGCTTTGTCTGCAGAAGTAAACACACAGGGGATAATAGAGCAGCAAGACGTTGATATACGAGCCTTCTGGAAAGCTTCTCTACCCACTGTAGCACTAAAGACCAGTCAAACATATAGTACATCTACTATAACCCTAAAGACCAGTTAAACATACAGTCTACCTATTGTACTACTATAGACCAGTCAAACATACAGTCTACCTACTCTACCTACATCTACTATAACCCTAAAGACCAGTCAAACATACAGTACATCTACTATAACCCTAAGGACCAGTCAAACATACAGTACATCTACTATAACCCTAAAGACCAGTCAAACATACAGTACATCTACTATAACCCTAAAGACCAGTCAAACATACAGTACATCTACTATAACCCTAAAGACCAGTCAAACATACAGTCTACCTATTGTACTACTATAGACCAGTCAAACATACAGTCTACCTACTGTAGCACTAAAGACCAGTCAAACATACAGTACATCTACTATAACCCTAAAGACCAGTCAAACATACAGTACATCTACTATAACCCTAAAGACCAGTCAAACATACAGTACATCTACTATAACCCTAAAGACGAGTCAAACATACAGTCTACCTATTGTACTACTATAGACCAGTCAAACATACAGTCTACCTACTGTAGCACTAAAGACCAGTCAAACATACAGTACATCTACTATAACCCTAAAGACCAGTCAAACATACAGTACATCTACTATAACCCTAAAGACCAGTCAAACATATAGTACATCTACTATAACCCTAAAGACCAGTCAAACATACAGTACATCTACTATAACCCTAAAGACCAGTCAAACATACAGTACATCTACTATAACCCTAAAGACCAGTCAAACATACAGTACATCTACTATAACCCTAAAGACCAGTCAAACATACAGTACATCTACTATAAACCTAAAGACCAGTCAAACATACAGTACATCTACTATAAACCTAAAGACCAGTCAAACATACAGTACATCTACTATAACCCTAAAGACCAGTCAAACATACAGTACATCTACTATAACCCTAAAGACCAGTCAAACATACAGTCTACCTACTGTAGCACTAAAGACCAGTCAAACATACAGTACATCTACTATAACCCTAAAGACCAGTTAAACATACAGTCTACCTACTGTAGCACTAAAGACCAGTCAAACATATAGTACATCTACTATAACCCTAAAGACCAGTCAAACATACAGTCTACATACTGTAGCACTAATGACCAGTCAAACATACAGTACATCTACTATAACCCTAAAGACCAGTCAAACATATAGTACATCTACTATAACCCTAAAGACCAGTCAAACATACAGTACATCTACTATAACCCTAAAGACCAGTCAAACATACAGTCTACCTATTGTACTACTATAGACCAGTCAAACATACAGTCTACCTACTCTACCTACATCTACTATAACCCTAAAGACCAGTCAAACATACAGTACATCTACTATAACCCTAAGGACCAGTCAAACATACAGTACATCTACTATAACCCTAAAGACCAGTCAAACATACAGTACATCTACTATAACCCTAAAGACCAGTCAAACATACAGTACATCTACTATAACCCTAAAGACCAGTCAAACATACAGTCTACCTATTGTACTACTATAGACCAGTCAAACATACAGTCTACCTACTGTAGCACTAAAGACCAGTCAAACATACAGTACATCTACTATAACCCTAAAGACCAGTCAAACATACAGTACATCTACTATAACCCTAAAGACCAGTCAAACATACAGTACATCTACTATAACCCTAAAGACGAGTCAAACATACAGTCTACCTATTGTACTACTATAGACCAGTCAAACATACAGTCTACCTACTGTAGCACTAAAGACCAGTCAAACATACAGTACATCTACTATAACCCTAAAGACCAGTCAAACATACAGTACATCTACTATAACCCTAAAGACCAGTCAAACATATAGTACATCTACTATAACCCTAAAGACCAGTCAAACATACAGTACATCTACTATAACCCTAAAGACCAGTCAAACATACAGTACATCTACTATAACCCTAAAGACCAGTCAAACATACAGTACATCTACTATAACCCTAAAGACCAGTCAAACATACAGTACATCTACTATAAACCTAAAGACCAGTCAAACATACAGTACATCTACTATAAACCTAAAGACCAGTCAAACATACAGTACATCTACTATAACCTAAAGACCAGTCAAACATACAGTACATCTACTATAACCCTAAAGACCAGTCAAACATACAGTCTACCTACTGTAGCACTAAAGACCAGTCAAACATACAGTACATCTACTATAACCCTAAAGACCAGTTAAACATACAGTCTACCTACTGTAGCACTAAAGACCAGTCAAACATATAGTACATCTACTATAACCCTAAAGACCAGTCAAACATACAGTCTACATACTGTAGCACTAATGACCAGTCAAACATACAGTACATCTACTATAACCCTAAAGACCAGTCAAACATATAGTACATCTACTATAACCCTAAAGACCAGTCAAACATACAGTACATCTACTATAACCCTAAAGACCAGTCAAACATACAGTCTACATACTGTAGCACTAATGACCAGTCAAACATACAGTACATCTACTATAACCCTAAAGACCAGTCAAACATATAGTACATCTACTATAACCCTAAAGACCAGTCAAACATACAGTACATCTACTATAACCCTAAAGACCAGTCAAACATACAGTACATCTACTATAACCCTAAAGACCAGTCA
>NC_088398.1:1945105-1967605 GCF_034236695.1 Oncorhynchus nerka
GTCCCACCCTGTTATATATGTTGACTTTTGTTGTAGAGTAAATGAACCAAAGCATTTCTGCATGGTAATTTTCATCAAACCTGCCAAAAACATCCTAAATATTTGACAGAGAAGGGGTGAGAATCAGTGAGAAGCAAAAGATCAAAGGAGAGGAGAGGGGGAGCGAGGGGGGTTGAGAGGGAAGGAGAGAGAGGGAAGGGGAGAGAGGGAAGGGGAGAGAGGGAAGGAGAGAGAGGGAAGGAAAGAGAGGGAAGGGGAGAGAGAGAAGGGGAGAAAGGGAAGGGGAGAGAGGGAAGGAGAGAGAGGGAAGGGGAGAGTGAGAAGGGGAGAGAGAGAAGGGGAGAGAGGGAAGGACGAGAGAAGGGGAGAGAGGGAAGGGGAGAGAGGGAAGGAGAGAGAGGGAAGGGGAGAGCGAGAAGGGGAGAGAGAGAAGGGGAGAGAGGGAAGGAGAGAGAGGGAAGGGGAGAGGGAAGGGGAGAGAGAAAGGGAGAGAGAAGGGGAGAGAGAGGGAAGGGGAGAGAGAGAAGGGGAGAGAGGGAAGGGGAGAGAGGGAAGGAAAGAGAGAGAAGGGAAGAGAGGGAAGGAGAGAGAGGGAAGGAACGAGAGAAGGGGAGAGGGAAGGGGAGAGAGGGAAGGAGAGAGAGGGAAGGGGAGAGAGAGAAGGGGAGAAAGGGAAGGGGAGAGAGGGAAGGAGAGAGAGGGAAGGGGAGAGCGAGAAGGGGAGAGAGAGAAGGGGAGAAAGGGAAGGGGAGAGAGGGAAGGGGGAGAGAGAGAAGGGGGGAGAGAGAAGGGGAGAGAGAGGGAAGGGGAGAGAGAGAAGGGGAGAGAGGGAAGGGGAGAGAGGGAAGGAGAGAGAGAAGGGAAGAGAGGGAAGGGACGAGAGAGAAGGGGAGAGAGGGAAGGGGAGAGAGGGAAGGGGAGAGAGGGAAGGGGAGAGAGAAGGGGAGAGAGGGAAGGGGAGAGAGGGAAGGGGAGAGAGGGAAGGGGAGAGAGAAGGGGAGAGAGAAGGGGAGAGAGAGAAGGGGAGAGAGGGAAGGGGAGAGAGAAGGGGAGAGAGGGAAGGAGAGAGGGAAGAGGGAAGGGGAGAGAGAAGGGGAGAGAGGGAGGGGAGAGAGAAGGGAGAGAGGGGAGGTAGAGAGGGTAGGGGAGAGAGAAGGGAGAGAGAGAGGGGGAGAGAAGGGGAGAGAGAAGGGGAGAGAGAGAAGGGGAGAGAGAAGGTAGAGAGGGAAGGGGAGAGAGAAGGGGAGAGAGAGAAGGGGAGAGAGAAGGGGAGAGAGAAGGGGAGAGAGAGATGATGAAACATGTTCTGCAGTGTGTTATTTTCAACACCAAAATTCCACACCATCTCCTGCACATATAACAGTTATTTAAATTCAAAGCACAATTGAATTTGTGTGTGATTCCTCCCCAACACACACACTCTCACACTTACTCACACATGCATGTACTCACACACACACACAGACACACAGACACACACACATAGATACAGACACACACACAGAAACAAAATGATTGTGTTTGTCTTCATCAGTCCCTCCATTCTCATCTACCTCCCTTGTTTTCAGTCTCCCTTGTTCAATATTTCATGCTAAATAGAATAGAGTGTAGAGTGTATCTATTCTGAGCTCTTTCTCTCCGTGCCCTCCTCCCTCACTCCCACCATCCTTCCTGTCTCCTTAAAAAACCTCCTTCTCTCTACACATCAGTCTTTCTGTTCCCTTCCTCTCCCTACACTTCTATAAATCTTCCTCTCCATCGCTCCCTCTCTCTCATTGCGCTCCTAATATTCTGTGCCTCGTCTCACTTTTTTTCCTTTTTCTTTCTAGCGCTCTCTTTTCCCTTTCCCTACAACCCCTCCCTCTTTCTCTCTCTCTCTCTCTCCCTCCCTCCCTCCCTCCCTCCCTCCCTCCCTCTCTCCCTCTCTCTCTCTCTCTCTCTCTCTCTCTCTCTCTCTCTCTCTCTCCTCTCTCCCTCTCTCCTCTCTCTCCCTCCCTCCCCCCTCCTCCCTCCCTCTCTCTCTCTCTCTCTCTCTCTCTCTCTCTCTCTCTCTCTCTCCCTCCCTCCCTCCCTCCCTCAGTAAAGTGATGATTACGTTTGCATGACTGCTCAGAAATATGAGCTCTTCTCCTCCCTCTCTTCCTCTCTCCCCTGTGGATTTCTCACCCCCCAAAACAGAGAAAGCCTCGTTCTCTCTTTACACCTCTTTGGTTTTTACATCCCCCTTTCCCATCTGATCTTAGTGATGCTAGCACCTCTGCACCTCCTCTTCCTCTGTCGGTCATTCCGCTCAGTCTCTCCCTCGCTCTCTCTCTCCTTCTCGCTCTTCTCCTTAGCCAGTGTTGTTTTAGGCACAGCAGTGAAAGGTAAACAGAGAGATTGAAAATTTGTGTCAGTCAGTCAGATGAGGGAGGGAGGGAGGGAGGGAGGGAGAAGGAGGGAGAGAAACACTGACAGGGAGAGAGAGGAAGGGAGTGAGGGAGGGAGAGAAACACTGACAAGGAGGGAGGGAGGGAGGGAGGGAGGGAGGGAGGGGAGGGAGGGGGAGGGGGAGGGAGGGAGGGAGGGAGGGAGGGAGGGAGGGAGGAGGGAGGGAGAGAAACACTGACAGGGAGAGAGAGGAAGGGAGGGAGGGAGAGGGAGGGAGGGAGGGAGGGGAGGGAGGGAGGGAGGGAGGGAGGGAGGGAGGGAGGGAGGGAGGGAGGGAGAGAAACACTGACAGGGAGGGAGGGAGGGAGGGAGGGAGGGAGGGAGGGAGGGAGGGAGGGAGGAAACACTGACAGGGAGAGAGAGGAAGGGAGTGAGGGAGGGAGAGAAACACTGACAGGGAGGGAGAAAGGGAGAGAGAGGGAGGGGGATTGTCAGTACAATTTACTGACACAACACTGCACAGCCAGGCAGATAGAGAGGGAGGGAGAGAGAGAATAAGACTGGTTCATTCTAGAGACGGCATTAGCATATAATAGCTTCCAACTGAGTGACTGACAGACCACTTCCTAGTGCCCTGAGGTGACAATACTGTATATTAGTTGTGTTACCTGAGATTGTGTGTGTGTGTGTGTGTGTGTGTGTGTGTGTGTGTGTGTGTGTGTGTGTGTGTGTGTGTGTGTGCGTGCGTGCGTGCGTACGTTTGCGTGTGTTTGTGTTTGTGTTTTGTGTGTAATCCATTGTTGACAGAGTGGCAGGAGACTGTTGCTGGGCCGTTCGATCTGGGTATCTCATATCAAATTGAGCACAATGAGAAAACGCTCTGAGAGAGGAGAAAGAGCCCAGATTGGATTTGAGGACGGGGGAAAGAGCAGTGTGACAGTGTTGGCTGGCTCCAGTTCTGAAATGTCATAAGGGTCTCGGTGTCACAGTGTAGACTACAATACAGGCAGCCACATTCCTCATCATAACCACACTATAACACAGTCATCCAACAGCACTGGGACCTTTTTACGTGTTATTTCTTACATTAGTACCCCAGGTCATCTTAGGTTTCATTACATACAGTCGAGAAGAACTACTGAATATAAGATCAGCGCCAACTCACCATCAGTACGACCAAGAATATGTTTTTCCGCGACGTGATCCGGTGTTCTGCCTTACAAACAGGACAACGGAATGGATCGCATGCAGCGACCCAAGGAAACGACTCCGAAAAAGAGGGAAACGAGGCGGTGTTCTGGTCAGACTCCGAAAAAGGGCACATCGCGCAGCACTCCCAGCATTCTTCTTGCCAATGTCCAGTCTCTTGACAACAAGGTTGACGAAACCGAGCAAGAGTAGCATTCCAGAGGGACATCAGAGACTGCAACGTTCTCTGCTTCACAGAAACATGGCTAACTGGGAAGACGCAATCCGAGGCGGTGCAGCCAACGGGTTTCACCACGCATCGCGCCGACAGAAACAAACATCTTTCTGGTAAGAAGAGTGGCGGGGCGTATGCCTCATGACTAACGAGACATGGTGTGATGAAGGAAACATACAGGAACTCAAATCCTTCTGTTCACCTGATTTAGAATTCCTCACAATCAAATGTAGACCGCATTATCTTCCAAGAGAATTCTCCTCGATTATAATCACAGCCGTATATATCCCCCAAGCAGACACATCGATGGCTCTGAACGAACTTTATTTAACTCTTTGCAAACTGGAAACCATTTATCCGGAGGCTGCATTCATTGTAGCTGGGGATTTTAACAAAGCTAATCTGAAAACAAGACTCCTAAATTTTACCAGCATATCGATTGCGCAACCAGGGGTGGTAAAACCTTGGATCATTGTTACTCTAACTTCCGCGACGCATATAAGGCCCTGCCCCGCCCCTTTCGGAAAAGCTGACCACGACTCCATTTTGCTGATCCTGCCTACAGGCAGAAACTTAAACAAGAGGCTCCCACGCTGAGGTCTGTCCAACGCTGGTCAGACCAAGCTGACTCCACACTCCAAGACTGCTTCCATCACGTGGACTGGGACATGTTTCGTATTGCGTCAGATGGAAATATTGACGAATACGCTGATTCGGTGTGCGAGTTCATTAGAACGTCGTCGAAGATGTCGTTCCCATAGCAACGATAAAAACATTCCCAAACCAGAAACCGTGGATTGATGGCAGCATTCGCGTGAAACTGAAAGCGCGAACCACTGCTTTTAATCAGGGCAAGGTGTCTGGTAATATGTCCGAATATAAACAATGCAGCTATTCCCTCCGCAAGGCTATTAAACAAGCTAAGCGTCAGTACAGAGACAAAGTGGAATCTCAATTCAATGGCTCAGACACAAGAGGCATGTGGCAGGGTCTACAGTCAATCACGGACTACAAGAAGAAACCCAGCCCAGTCACGGACCAGGATGTCTTGCTCCCAGGCAGACTAAATCACTTTTTTGCCCGCTTTGAGGACAATACAGTGCCACTGACACTGCCTGCAACGAAAACATGCAGTCTCTCCTTCACTGCAGCCGAGGTGAGTAAGACATTTAAACGTGTTAACCCTCGCAAGGCTGCAGGCCCAGACGGCATCCCCAGCCGCGCCCTCAGAGCATGCGCAGACCAGCTGGCCGGTGTGTTTACGGACATATTCAATCAATCCCTATACCAGTCTGCTGTTCCCACATGCTTCAAGAGGGCCACCATTGTTCCTGTTCCCAAGAAAGCTAAGGTAACTGAGCTAAACGACTACCGCCCGTAGCACTCACTTCCGTCATCATGAAGTGCTTTGAGAGACTAGTCAAGGACCATATCACCTCCACCCTACCTGACACCCTAGACCCACTCCAATTTGCTTACCGCCCAAATAGGTCCACAGACGATGCAATCTCAACCACACTGCACACTGCCCTAACCCACCTGGACAAGAGGAATACCTATGTGAGAATGCTGTTCATCGACTACAGCTCGGCATTCAATACCATAGTACCCTCCAAGCTCGTCATCAAGCTCGAGACCCTGGGTCTCGACCCCGCCCTGTGCAACTGGGTACTGGACTTCCTGACGGGCCGCCCACAGGTGGTGAGGGTAGGCAACAACATCTCCTCCCGCTGATCCTCAACACGGGGGCCCCACAAGGGTGCGTTCTGAGCCCTCTCCTGTACTCCCTGTTCACCCACGACTGCGTGGCCATGCACGCTCCAACTCAATCATCAAGTTTGCGGACGACACAACAGTGGTAGGCTTGATTACCAACAACGACGAGACGGCCTACAGGGAGGAGGTGAGGGCCCTCGGAGTGTGGTGTCAGGAAAATAACCTCACACTCAACGTCAACAAAACTAAGGAGATGATTGTGGACTTCAGGAAACAGCAGAGGGAACACCCCCTATCCACATCGATGGATCAGTAGTGGAGAGGGTAGCAAGTTTTAAGTTCCTCGGCATACACATCACAGACAAACTGAATTGGTCCACTCACACTGACAGCGTCGTGAAGAAGGCGCAGCAGCGCCTCTTCAACCTCAGGAGGCTGAAGAAATTCGGCTTGTCACCAAAAGCACTCACAAACTTCTACAGATGCACAATCGAGAGCATCCTGGCGGGCTGTATCACCGCCTGGTACGGCAACTGCTCCGCCCCTCAACCGTAAGGCTCTCCAGAGGGTAGTGAGGTCTGCACAACGCATCACCGGGGGCAAACTACCTGCCCTCCAGGACACCTACACCACCCGATGTTACAGGAAGGCCATAAAGATCATCAAGGACATCAACCACCCAAACCACTGCCTGTTCACCCCGCTATCATCCAGAAGGCGAGGTCAGTACAGGTGCATCAAAGCTGGGACCGAGAGACTGAAAAACAGCTTCTATCTCAAGGCCATCAGACTGTTAAACAGCAATCACTAACATTGAGTGGCTGCTGCCAACACACTGTCATTGACACTGACCCAACTCCAGCCACTTTAATAATGGGAATTGATGGGAAATGATGTAAATATATCACTAGCCACTTTAAACAATGCTACCTTATATAATGTTACTTACCCTACACTATTCATCTCATATGCATATGTATATACTGTACTCTAGATCATCGACTGCATTCTTATGTCACTAGCCACTTTAACTATGCCACTTTGTTTACTTTGTCTACATACTCATCTCATATGTATATACTGTACTCGATACCATCTACTGTATGCTGCTCTGTACCATCACTCATTCATATATCCTTATGTACATATTCCTTATCCCCTTACACTGTGTATAAGACAGTAGTTTTGGAATTGTTAGTTAGATTACTTGTTGGTTATCACTGCATTGTCGGAACTAGAAGCACAAGCATTTCGCTACACTCGCATTAACATCTGCTAACCATGTGTATGTGACAAATAAAATTTTATTTGATTTTATTCGATTTGGACCTGCTGCTACAACTACAATCTGCCTTATAACATTGGACAGGAACACAAAACGTGCCAGAGGCAGTTAGAGAAGCCAATAGAAAAGAGGGGAAGTAGAATGTATGATATTCACAACGGAGCTTAACTCTCTCCTCTGGTGGACATTAGCTTTTCAAAGAGATGAGTGTGACAGACAGAATGAGACAGACAGAATGAGACAGACAGAATGAGACAGACAGAATGAGACAGAGAGGAGAAGAGATGAGTGTGAATGACAGAATGAGACAGACAGAATGAGACAGACAGAATGAGACAGAGAGGAGAAGAGATGAGTGTGACAGACAGAATGAGACAGACAGAATGAGACAGACAGAATGAGACAGAGAGGAGAAGAGATGAGTGTGAATGACAGAATGAGACAGACAGAATGAGACAGACAGAATGAGACAGAGAGGAGAAGAGATGAGTGTGACAGACAGAATGAGACAGACAGAATGAGACAGACAGAATGAGACAGGCAGAATGAGACAGAGAAGGGAAAGATGAGTGTGACAGACAGAATGAGACAGATAGAATGAGACAGATAGAATGAGACAGAGAAGGGAAAGATGAGTGTGACAGACAGAATGAGACAGATAGAATGAGACAGAGAGGGGAAGAGAGGAGTGTGACAGACAGAATGAGACAGATAGAATGAGACAGAGGAGAAGAGATGAGTGTGACAGACAGAATGAGACAGAGGAGAAGAGATGAGTGTGACAGACAGAATGAGACAGAGGAGAAGAGATGAGTGTGACAGACAGAATGAGACAGACAGAATGAGACAGAGGGGGGAAGAGATGAGTGTGACAGACAGAATGAGACAGATAGAATGAGACAGAGAAGGGAAAGATGAGTGTGACAGACAGAATGAGACAGATAGAATGAGACAGAGAAGGGAAAGATGAGTGTGACAGACAGAATGAGACAGATAGAATGAGACAGAGGAGAAGAGATGAGTGTGACAGACAGAATGAGACAGAGGAGAAGAGATGAGTGTGACAGACAGAATGAGACAGAGGAGAAGAGATGAGTGTGACAGACAGAATGAGACAGAGGAGAAGAGATGAGTGTGACAGACAGAATGAGACAGAGGAGAAGAGATGAGTGCTCATTAAAAGCTGTATAACAGAAGGATGGAGAACAAAGCAGAGGGACACAAAGAGACGACAGGTAGATCACCAGAGACAGAGCTAACAAAAGACCTACAGAAATAGACTGAGAGAGAAAGAGAGAGAGAGAGAGAGAGAGAGAGAGAGAGAGAGAGAGAGAGAGAGAGAGAGAGAGAGAGCGAGAGGGGGAGAGAAGGAGAGAGAGAAGGAGGGAGAGAGAGAGACAGAGAGATTGGGAGAGAGAGAGAGAGAGAGACAGAGCGAGAGAACGAGGGAGAGAGAGAGACAGAGAGATTGGGAGAGAGAGAGAGAGAGACAGAGAGAGAGAACGAGGGAGAGAGAGAGACAGAGAGATTGGGAGAGAGAGAGAGAGAGAGACAGAGAGAGAGAACGAGGGAGAGAGAGACAGAGAGATTGGGAGAGAGAGAGAGAGAGAGACAGAGAGAGAGAACGAGGGAGAGAGAGAGAGAGAGAGACAGAGAGAGAGAACGAGGGAGAGAGAGAGACAGAGAGATTGGGAGAGAGAGAGAGAGACAGAGAAAGAGAACGAGGGGAGAGAGAGAGAGAGAGACAGAGAGAGAACGAGGGAGAGAGAGAGAGAGAGACAGAGAGAGAGAACGAGGGAGAGAGAGAGAGACAGAGAGAGAGAACGAGGGAGAGAGAGAGACAGAGAGATTGGGAGAGAAAGGTTGTGGGTGTTGATCTTCTTACCTAGCTACCCGAAGATGAATACGCTAACTGTGTCGTTCGGGATAAGAGTCGTTCTGGATAACAGTGTCTGCTAAATGACTCAAATGTAACGTTTGGTTCTCTCCCTGTCTGTGTGTGTGTGTGTGTGTGTGTGCGTGTGCGTGTGCGTGTGCGTGTGCGTGTGTGTGCGTGCGTGTGTGTGTGAGAGAGAGAGAATGTCTATTGTAAAAGTTTGTCGTTGAAACAGATGAGAGGGTGAGGCAGGTGGAAGAGACAGGGAGAGAGGAATGGACAGCTCATAAAGAGAAAGGAGGAAGACAAAAGACAGAGGGATTCCCCAATGACATCTCATCTCTCTCTTCTTCTCTCTACTTCCCTCCTTTTTCTACCAATAAATCATTCTGACTTCTTCTTAACCAACTCATTCCCAGCAGACGAGAGGAAAACTGTAACAATATTTCTCCCATCTTCCATCTCTCTCTCCCTCCGTTCCTCCATCTCTCTTCCTCTCACCATCCCACTCTCTGTCAAGATGAATATAACACACACACACACAGAAAGGTGATTTTTGATGGGTAGGTTACCCTAACTCAGTATCTGTATGATGTCAGAGAGAGAAAGAAAAGGGGGGGGAGACTGTCACGTTCGTTATAAGGATAGGACCAAGGCGAGCTTGGTAT
Organism: Oncorhynchus nerka; assembly: GCF_034236695.1. Classification (NCBI taxonomy): domain Eukaryota; kingdom Metazoa; phylum Chordata; class Actinopteri; order Salmoniformes; family Salmonidae; genus Oncorhynchus; species Oncorhynchus nerka. The sequence continues at coordinate 1,954,444 of NC_088398.1, forward strand.
GCGTACATTCTCTTTATTAAAAGAATGAACACCGAACAAACTAACAAAATAACAAATGAAACGTGAAGCTATACAATATAGTGCTGACAGGCAACTACACATAGACAAGATCCCACAAACACCAAAGAGAAATGGCTACCTAAATATGATCCCCAATCAGAGGCAACGATAAACAGCTGCCTCTGATTGGGAACCATATCAGGCCACCATAGACATACAAATCACCTAGACCTACAAAAACCTTAGACATACAAAAAAACGTAGAAGATACAAAACTAGCGTACCCACCCTAGTCGCGCCCTGACCTAACCAAAATATAAAGAAAACAGAGATATCTCAGGCGTGACAGAGACAGAGAGGTGGTCTGCTGTACAAATTAATGGAAAGTGGTGTTGTGTGAAAAACATACAACATTATATGTACACAAACAAGATGTGTGAGAGCTTAAAATTGGCAAAAAAACACATTTCTTCCCACAGGGCCGTGGGGTGAGACAAGGATGCAGCTTGAGCCCCACCCTCTTCAACATATATATCAACGAATTGGTGAGGGCACTAGAACAGTCTGCAGCACCCGGCCTCCCCCTACTAGAATCTGAGGTCAAATGTCTACGGTTTGCTGATGATCTGGTACTTCTGTCCCTGTTACGGATACAGGTATCCTGTGTTCTTTTCTCTCCTTCTCCCCTCACAGATGAAAATCATCACTCCCCAATCAGTCACCAATCAATCATCAATCATAAGACACACCTCCTCCTGTTTCCTACCCAATCACAGTTCCTTTCCCTTGGTTTAAAACCCCTGTCAGTTGTTTGCTCTAGAGCTCAATCTCTCTGTAAATGCCATGTTTGTAGGTCTCTCTGTTTCACTCTCTCTTTGTGTATTGACCTCTCTTTTGTTTGAGCACCTCCATAGCACTTTGTCCTCATCTGAGAGTATTGTTTTTGGTTATGGTGTTTGTGTTTGTTTGCTGGTGGGAAAAGGGGGAAACAAGACAAGTCGCCCATGGGCATACACTACCCGTAGGTAAACTTGTTAAATACACTAGTTAGGCGGACCACCCACTGTATTTTTTGGTTAGTTAGTTAGCTGTGGTTAAAGTAGGCTAGTCTAGCTTAGGGGTGTTTTTGAAAACTTATTATTTATTTCCTTGGGTCCAGCTCAGCCCCTTTTCCTGCTCCCCCCATTACCGTGTGTTTACAAATAAACCCTGAGTTTGACGGTAGATTTCAGTTGTCGTGGTTATTTCGTTCTCACTTTTACTTTTTCACTATTATAATTTGCATGAGTTATGTTACGGGTCTCGTTACCATCCCCCCTAGACTGTCGGGCCAAAAGGGATTCGTAACAGTCCCCAACCAAGGAGGGCCTACAGCATCACCTAGATCTTCTGCACAGATTCTGTCAGACCTGGGCCCTGACAGTAAATATCAGTAAGACAAAAATAATGGTGTTCCAAAAAAGGTCCAGTCACCAGGACCACAAATACAAGTTCCATCTAGACACTGTTGCCCTGGAACACACAAAAAACTATACATACCTTGGCCTAAACATCAGCGCCACAGGTAACTTCCACAAAGCTGTGAACGAGAGACAAGAAGGGCCTTCTAAGCCATCAAAGGAACATACAATTCGACATACCAATTAGGATCTGGCAAAAAATACTTGAATCAGTCATAGAGCCCATTGCCCTTTATGGTTGTGAGGTCTGGGCTCTGCTCACCAACCAAGAATTCACAAAATGGGACAAACACCAAATTGAGAGTCGGCATGCAGAATTCAGTAACAATATCCTCCGTGTACAACGTAAAACACCAAATAATGTATGCAGAGCAGAATAAGACCGATACCCAGAACATTATTCTTCATCCACCAAACTTTACAGTTGGCACTATGCATTGGGGCAGGTAGTGTTCTCCTGGTATCTGCCAAACCCAGATTCGTCCGTTGGACTGCCAGATGGCGAAGCATGATTCATCACTCCAGAGAATGAGTTTCTACTGCTCCAGAGTCCAATGTCACTGAGCTTTACACCACTCCAGCCGAGGCTTGGCATTGTGCATGGTGATCTTAGGCTTATGTGCAGCTGCTCAGTCATGGAAACCCATTTCATGAAGCTCCCAACGAACAGTTCTTGTGCTGACGTTGCTTCCAGAGGCAGTTTGAAAGTTGGTACTGAGTGTTGCAACCGAGGACAAATGATTTTACTTGCTAAGCGCTTCAGCATTTGGTGAGCTTGTGTGGCCTACCACTTTGCAGCTGAGCCGTTGTTGCTCCTAGATGTTTCCACTTCACAATAACAGCACTTACAGTTGACCTGGGAAGCTCTAGCAGGGCAGACATTTTACAAACTGACTTGTTGAAAAGGTGGCTCCCTATGATGGTGCTCTTCAGAAAGGCCATTCTACTGCCAATGTTTGTCTATGGAGATGGCTGAGTGTTCGATCTTAAACACCTGTCAACAACGGGTGTGGCTGAAATAGCCAAATCCACTCATTTGAAGTGGTGTCCACATACTTTTATAGTATATAGTGTATAGTGTAACTGAGGCAGGTTTTAAGAGGCTACTGTCTTTCTTTTTGGGACGAATATAAACAGCTTTAACAAAACCTTCCTGGCAGATCTCTGATAGACAAGTGATGTGAAGACGACGGGTTCAAATGAAGGAACGAGACGTGAGTCCACTGAAGGCACGCATTTGTCATTTGCTGGGGGTGGAGTTAGTGACTGAACGAGCGCTGCCTACCAAATAGAGGGAGCGAGGAGAGAGGAGAGAGGAGAGGAAAAGAGCGAGAACGAGAGACGAATTAGTATTTATGACGCGAGTATCGCAGGATGGATGGACAGACACTTAGAAAATGAAGAAACTCGTTGTTTGAAACTCTTTGCTAGAGGGAGAATAAAAAAATCTTAATTAATTACGCATTCTTCAAATGCGCATCAAGTAGGGATCTACGCCAAATGAAGAATTAACGTATTTTTCAATGTAAACTCAACATTTCCGAGTGAGAACGGTGCGTAGGCGATGCACGCTGTTAATGTGAATGGACTCGGTGTCTCTCTCCTTTTGTTAGCGCTGTATTCATCAAATTAGCGCAGCCCATATTCCGCTGCACCCCCCTTGTCGGACGGCCAGCGGACAGCTAAGGACCCGGGTTTTATCTAGAATAGAGACCGCTCTCCTGTGGTCGACAGCCGGACCTCTCACCTCTCATTCCCCGCTCTAAGAGAGGATCTTCTCGGTATGAAAGCTCCATAAACAGCTATTTTGTAGGGAACCCATCCCCGTTTTCAGACTGTGATTTTTGGGGGACGCGGGCTCGCGTTAGGGGGAGGGAGACCTCGCGTATCACAATGGAATTGGAGTTTGACAATACGTCCCCAGTGCGTTAAGGAACGCAGCCTTATTCCGTTACACTACTGTATTTTACCTTCTCAACTGAAGTATTTTTGTCTTGTTTTTTTTAAAACTACCAAATCCGGGATGCCGCATTTCGTGGGGTGAAGGTTCCGAACGCGAGGAAAAGAAGGAGAGAGAGAGAAGAAAGGGAAGGACGGAGGAGAAAGAGAGATTCGGAGAGCATGGCTCTTGCAAAGTTGTCTCTCTGTGTGCTAACTCTCACCTGGGCAAACTTGTACCAGGTGTGTGCCAACAGGCACGCGGTTCATTGGAACAGCTCCAATATACAGTAAGACCCCCTCTCTTCACGTTTCACTGCGGCTCTACGTGTGTGTATGCTATGTGTGTGTGTATGCTATGTGTGTGTATGCTATGTGTGTGTGTATGCTATGTGTGTGTGTATGCTATGTGTGTGTGTATGCTGTGTGTGTGTTTTACTGGTATCTTATGTCATGATACAGTTTTAGGGATGCCCTAATGAGTGTGTTTGTGTGTGCCAGTGTGTATGTTGATGAGTGTGTCTGTGTCTCTGAGTGTGTACACACTGATGAGTGTGTTTGTGTGTGCCCGTGTGTATGTTGATGAGTGTGTGTGTGTCTCTGTGTGTGTACACACTAATGAGTGTGTTTGTGTGTGCCAGTGTGTATGTTGATGAGTGTGTGTGTGTGTGTGTGTGTCTCTGTGTGTGTACACACTGATGAGTGTGTTTGTGTGTGCCCGTGTGTATGTTGATGAGTGTGTGTGTGTGTGTGTGTCTCTGTGTGTGTACACACTGATGAGTGTGTTTGTGTGTGCCCGTGTGTATGTTGATGAGTGTGTGTACACACTGATGAGTGTGTTTGTGTGTTTGTGTGTATGTTGATGAGTGTGTGTGTGTGTGTGTGTGTGTGTGTGTGTGTGTGTGTGTGTGTGTGTGTGTGTGTGTGTCTCTGTGTGTGTACACACTGATGAGTGTGTGTGTGCCCGTGTGTATGTTGATGAGTGTGTGTGTGTGTGTGTATACTTACGACACCTGTATTTGGAAAAATCACACGTTCCGTTTTCCACTGATGAATCAGTCCACTGTATCACCTCCAGGTCTATGTTGGGTTGTCTCCTTGTATGTGAGCACACTACGCCCTCTGGGCCTTTATGGCAGACTGTCTGCCCCGTAACCCAGGGTCTCCGGTTCAAGCCCTGGTCTGACTGTTCCCCCTCCATCACTACCTGTCCTGATCCTTGCAGATCGGACCCTTGTTTAGAGTCTCTCAGATTTCCAGGAGGTATTTTCCATGTCACAGCTCCTCTCTCTATCCCGCTACACACCTCACTGATCACCTCAATGTGTGTCTTACCCTTTTACACAGACACACATCACACCATCACTCTATCCTCCTGCTCTCTCTTTCTCCCTTCTCTCTTGTCTCCATATTCATGCAAGTTCTTCACTCCTTCCATCCTTTACAAATGATCTACGTTTTTTCTCTCCACTCCTCTCTTCCTCCACCCCTCTCTACCTCCACCCCTCTCTTCCTGCACTCCTCTCTACCTCCACCCCTATCTACCTCCACCCCTCTCTTCCTCCACCCCTCTCTTCCTCCACTCCTCTCTTCCTGCACTCCTCTCTTCCTCCACCCCTCTCTTCCTCCACCCCTCTCTTCCTCCACCCCTCACTTCCTCCACCCCTCTCTACCTCCACTCCTATCTTCCTCCACCCCTCTCTACCTCCACTCCTCTCTTCCTCCACTCCTCTCTTCCTCCACCCCTCACTTCCTCCACTCCTCTCTTCCTCCACTCCTCTCTTCCTCCACCCCATACTTCCTCCACCCTCTCTTCCTCCACCCCTCACTTCCTCCACCCCTCACTTCCTCCACTCCTCTCTTCCTCCACTCCTCTCTTCCTCCACCCCTCTCTTCCTCCAATCCTCACTTCCTCCACCCCATACTTCCTCCACCCCTCTCTTCCTCCACCCCTCACTTCCTCCACCCTCACTTCCTCCACTCCTCTCTTCCTCCACTCCTCTCTTCCTCCACCCCTCTCTTCCTCCAATCCTCACTTCCTCCACTCCCTCCTTCCTTCTCCTCTCTTCCTCCACCCCACTCTTCCTCCACCCCTCTCTACCTCCATTGCTCTCTACCTCCATTGCTCTCTTCCTCCACTCCTCTCTGTCTCTGTTCCTCTGGTTGGTCTGTGAGGACCTCTCTGTCTCTGTTCCTCTGGTTGGTCTGTGAGGACCTCTCTGTCTCTGTTCCTCTGGTTGGTCTGTGAGGACCTCTCTGTCTCTGTTCCTCTGGTTGGTCTGTGAGGACCTCTCTGTCTCTGTTCCTCTGGTTGGTCTGTGAGGACCTCTCTGTCTCTGTTCCTCTGGTTGGTCTGTGAGGACCTCTCTGTCTCTGTTCCTCTGGTTGGTCTGTGAGGACCTCTCTGTCTCTGTTCCTCTGGTTGGTCTGTGAGGACCTCTCTGTCTCTGTTCCTCTGGTTGGTCTGTGAGGACCTCTCTGTCTCTGTTCCTCTGGTTGGTCTGTGAGGACCTCTCTGTCTCTGTTCCTCTGGTTGGTCTGTGAGGACCTCTCTGTCTCTGTTCCTCTGGTTGGTCTGTGAGGACCTCTCTGTCTCTGTTCCTCTGGTTGGTCTGTGAGGACCTCTCTGTCTCTGTTCCTCTGGTTGGTCTGTGAGGACCTCTCTGTCTCTGTTCCTCTGGTTGGTCTGTGAGGACCTCTCTGTCTCTGTTCCTCTGGTTGGTCTGTGAGGACCTCTCTGTCTCTGTTCCTCTGGTTGGTCTGTGAGGACCTCTCTGTCTCTGTTCCTCTGGTTGGTCTGTGAGGACCTCTCTGTCTCTGTTCCTCTGGTTGGTCTGTGAGGACCTCTCTGTCTCTGTTCCTCTGGTTGGTCTGTGAGGACCTCTCTGTCTCTGTTCCTCTGGTTGGTCTGTGAGGACCTCTCTGTCTTCTCTTCTATCTGGTTCAATTAGGAACACTTCTTCACCCTGACCTTATTGTGTTCAAGCTGTGTCACTATTCCATCTCTCTCACCCTTACTCGCTCGCTCTCTCTCGCTCTCTCTCTCTCCCATTCACTCACTCTCTCCCCCCCTCTCTCTCTCTCTCTTTCTTTCTTTCTCTCTATCTTTGTCCCCTTCACTCTCTCTCTCTGCCTCCTTCTCCCCCCTCCCCTCTCTCTCTCTTTTTCTTTCTCTCTCTCACACTTTTTCCCTTAGGCCTTTTTCCTGCTCTAGTCCCCTCTCATCTTCCCCTCTCATCTTCCCCTCTCATCTTCCCCCTCTCCTCTTACCCTCTCATCTTCCCCTCTCCTCTTCCCCTCTCATCTTCCCCCTCTCATCTTCCCCCTCTCATCTTCCCCCTCTCATCTTCCCCCTCTCCTCTTCCCCTCTCATCTTCCCCCTCTCCTCTTCCCCTCTCATCTTCCCCCTCTCTCCCCCTCTCCTCTTCCCCCTTTCCTCTTCCCCCTCTCCGCTTCCCCCTCTCCTCTTCCCCCTTTCCTCTTCCCCCTTTCCTCTTCCCCCTCTCCTCTTTCCCCTCTCCGCTTCCCCCTTTCCTCTTTCCCCTCTCCTCTTCCCCTCTTCTTCCCCCTCTCCTCTTCCCCCTCTCATCTTCCCCTCTCCTCTTCCCCCTCTCATCTTCCCCCTCTCCGCTTCCCCCTCTCCTCTTCCCCCTTTCCTCTTCCCCCCTCTCCGCTTCCCCCCCTCTTCCCCTCATCTTCCCCCTCTCCTCTTCCCCCTCTCATCTTCCCCCTCTCCTCTTCCCCCTCTCATCTTCCCCCTCTCCGCTTCCCCCTCTCCTCTTCCCCCTTTCCTCTTCCCCCTCTCCCCTTCCCCTCTCCCCTTCCCCCTCTCCTCTTCCCCCTCTCCCCTTCCCCCTCTCCTCTTCCCCCTCTCCCTTTCCCCTCCCCCTTCCCCCTCTCCTCTTTCCCCTCTCCCCTTCCCCTCTCCCCTTCCCCCTCTCCTCTTCCCCTCCCCTCTTCCCCCTCTCCCCTTCCCCCTCTCCTCTTCCCCCTCTCCTCTTCCCCTCTCCCCTTCCCCCTCTCCTCTTCCCCCTCTCCTCTTCCCCCTCTCCCTTCCCCCTCTCCTCTTTCCCCTCACCTCTTCCCCCTCTCCCTTCCCCCTTCCTCTTCCCCCTCTCCTCTTCCCCATCTCCCCTTCCCCCTCTCCTCTTCCCCCTCTCCGCTTCCCCCTCTCCTCTTCCCCCTTTTCTCTTCCCCCTCTCCGCTTCCCCCTCTCCTCTTCCCCTCTCATATTCTCTTCCCCCTCTCCTCTTCCCCTCTCATCTTCCCCTTTCCTCTTCCCCCTTTCCTCTTCCCCCTCTCCCCTTCCCCCTCTCCTCTTCCCCCTCTCCTCTTCCCCTTTCCTCTTCCCCCTCTCCCCTTCCCCCTCTCCTCTTCCCCCTTTCCTCTTCCCCTTTCCTCTTCCCCCTCTCCCCTTCCCCCTCTCCTCTTCCCCCTCTCATCTTCCCCCTCTCATCTTCCCCTCTCATCTTCCCCCTCTCCTCTTCCCCTCCCCTTCCCCCTTTCCTCTTCCCCCTCTCCCCTTCCCCTCTCCTCTTCCCCTCTCCTCTTCCCCCTCTCCCCTTCCCCTCTCCTCTTCCCCTATCCCCTTCCCCCTCTCCTCTTCCCCCTCTCTCTTCCCCCTCTCCCCTCTCCTCTTCCCCCCTCTCCCCTTTCCCCTCCCCCTTCCCCCTCTCCTCTTTCCCCTCTCCCCTTCCCCTCTCCCTTCCCCTCTCCTCTTCCCCCTCCCCTCTTCCCCTCTCCCCTTCCCCTCTCCTCTTCCCCCTTTCCTCTTCCCCTTTCCTCTTCCCCTTTCCTCTTCCCCCTCTCCCCCCACCCCTCTCCTCTTCCCCCTCTCCTCTTCCCCCTCTCCCCTTCCCCCTCGCCTCTTCCCCTCTCCTCTTCCCCCTCTCATCTTCCCCCTCTCATCTTCCCCCTTTCCTCTTCCCCCTCTCCCCTTCCCCCTTTCCTCTTCCCCCTCTCCCCTTCCCCTCTCCTCTTCCCCACTCCTCTTCCCCCTCCCCCTTCCCCTCTCCTCTTTCCCTCTCCTCTTCCCCCTCTCCCCTTCCCCTCTCCTCTTCCCCCTCTCCTCTTCCCCTCCCCTCTTCCCCCTCTCCCCTTTCCCCTCCCCCTTCCCCCTCTCCTCTTTCCCTCTCCCCTTCCCCCTCTCCCCTTCCCCCTCTCCTCTTCCCCCTCCCTCTTCCCCTCTCCCCTTCCCCTCTCCTCTTCCCCCTTTCCTCTTCCCCCCTTTCCTCTTCCCCTCTCCCCTTCCCCCTCTCCTCTTCCCCTCTCCTCTTCCCCCTCTCCCCTTCCCCCTCTCCTCTTCCCCCTCTCCCCTTCCCCCTCTCCTCTTTCCCTCCCTCCCCCCTCTCCTCTTCCCCCTCTCCTCTTCCCCCTCTCCCCTTCCCCCTCTCCTCTTTCCCCTCTCCTCTTCTATCCCCCTTCCCCCTCTCCTCTTCCCCCTCGCCTCTTCCCCCTCTCCCCTTCCCCCTCTCCTCTTCCCCTCTCCTCTTTCCCCTCTCCTCTTCCCCCTTTCCCCTCACTTCCTCCACTCCTCTCTTCCTCCACTCCTCTCTTCCTCCACCCCTCTCTTCCTCCAATCCTCACTTCCTCCACTCCTCGCTTCCTCCACTCCTCTCTTCCTCCACCCCACTCTTCCTCCACCCCTCTCTACCTCCATTGCTCTCTACCTCCATTGCTCTCTTCCTCCACTCCTCTCTGTCTCTGTTCCTCTGGTTGGTCTGTGAGGACCTCTCTGTCTCTGTTCCTCTGGTTGGTCTTGAGGACCTCTCTGTCTCTGTTCCTCTGTTCCCCTCTCCCCTTCCCCCTTTCCTCTTCCCCCTCTCATCTTCCCCTCTCCTCTTACCCTCTCATCTTCCCCCTCTCCTCTTCCCCTCTCATCTTCCCCTCTCATCTTCCCCTCTCATCTTCCCCCTCTCATCTTCCCCTCTCCTCTTCCCCCTCTCATCTTCCCCCTCTTCTCTTCCCCCTCTCATCTTCCCCTCTCTCCTTCCCCCTCTCCTCTTCCCCCTTTCCTCTTCCCCCTCTCCGCTTCCCCCTCTCCTCTTCCCCCTTTCCTCTTCCCCCTTTCCTCTTCCCCCTCTCCTCTTTCCCCTCTCGCTTCCCCCTTTCCTCTTTCCCCTCTCCTCTTCCCCCTCTCATCTTCCCCCTCTCTCTTCCCCCCTCATCTTCTCCCTTCCCCTCTCATCTTCCCCTCTCCTTCCCCTCTCCTCTTCCCCTTTCCTCTTCCCATCTTCTTCCCCCTCTAATCTTCTCCTCTTCCCCTCTCATCTTCCCCTCTCTTCTTCCCCCTCTCATCTTCCCCCTCTCCGCTTCCCCCCTCCTCTTCCCCCTTTCCTCTTCCCCCTCTCCCTTCCCCCTCTCCCCTTCCCCTCTCCTCTTCCCCTCTCCCCTTCCCCCTCTCCTCTTCCCCCTCTCCCCTTTCCCCTCCCCCTTCCCCTCTCCTCTTTCCCCTCTCCCCTTCCCCCTCTCCCCTTCCCCTCTCCTCTTCCCCCTCCCCTCTTCCCCTCTCCCCTTCCCCTCTCCTCTTCCCCTCTCCTCTTCCCCTCTCCCCTTCCCCTCTCCTCTTCCCCCTCTCCTCTTCCCCTCTCCCTTCCCCCTCTCCTCTTTCCCCTCACCTCTTCCCCCCTCTCCTTTCCCCTTCCTCTTCCCCCTCTCCTCTTCCCCATCTCCCTTCCCCCTCTCCTCTTCCCCTCTCCCTTCCCCCTCTCCTCTTCCCCCTTTTTCTTCCCCCTCTCCCTTCCCCCTCTCCTCTTCCCCCTCTCATATTCCCCCTCTTCCCCCTCTCCTCTTCCCCCTCTCATCTTCCCCCTTTCCTCTTCCCCTTTCCTCTTCCCCCTCTCCCCTCCCCCTCTCCTCTTCCCCCTCTCCTCTTCCCCCTTTCCTCTTCCCCTCTCCCCTTCCCCTCTCCTCTTCCCCCTTTCCTCTTCCCCTTTCCTCTTCCCCCTCTCCCCTTCCCCCTCTCCTCTTCCCCCTCTCATCTTCCCCCTCTCATCTTCCCCTCTCATCTTCCCCCTCTCCTCTTCCCCCTCCCCTTCCCCCTTTCCTCTTCCCCTCTCCCCTTCCCCCTCTCCTCTTCCCCCTCCTCTTCCCCCCTCCCCTTCCCCCTCTCCTCTCCCCCTCCTTCCCCCTCCCTCTTCCCCCTCTCCCCTTCCCCCTCTCCTCTTCCCCCTTTCCTCTTCCCCCTTTCCTCTTCCCCCTCCCCCCACCCCCTCTCCTCTTCCCCCTCTCCTCTTCCCCCTCTCCCCCCCCTCCCCTCTTCCCCCTCTCCCCTTCCCCTCTCCTCTTCCCCTTTCCTCTTCCCCTTTCCTCTTCCCCCTCTCCCCCCACCCCCCCTCTCCCTCCCCCTCTTCCCCTCTCCCCTTCCCCCTCGCCTCTTCCCCCTCTCCTCTTCCCCCCTCTCATCTTCCCCCTCTCATCTTCCCCCTTTCTCTTCCCCTCTCCCCTTCCCCCTTTCCTCTTCCCCCTCTCCCTTCCCCCTCTCCTCTTCCCCCACTCCTCTTCCCCTCTCCCCTTCCCCCTCTCCTCTTTCCCTCTCCTCTTCCCCTCTCTCCCTTCCCCCTCTCCTCTTCCCCTCTCCTCTTCCCCTCCCCTCTTCCCCCTCTCCCCTTTCCCCTCCCCCTTCCCCCTCTCCTCTTTCCCTCTCCCCTTCCCCCCTCTCTTCCCCTCCTCCTCTTCCCCCTCCCTCTTCCCCCTCTCCCCTTCTCCCCCCTCTCCTCTTCCCCCTTTCCTCTTCCCCCCTTTCCTCTTCCCCCTCTCCCCTTCCCCCTCTCCTCTTCCCCCTCTCCTCTTCCCCCTCTCCCTTCCCCCTCTCCTCTTCCCCCTCTCCCCTTCCCCCTCTCCTCTTTCCCCTCCCCTCCCCCTCTCCTCTTCCCCCTCTCCTCTTCCCCCTCCCCTTCCCCCTCTCCTCTTCCCCTCTCCTCTTACCCTCTCATCTTCCCTCTCCCTCTTCCCCTCTCATCTTCCCCCTCTCATCTTCCCCTCTCATCTTCCCCCTCTCATCTTCCCCTCTCCTCTTCCCCCTCTCATCTTCCCCCTCTTCTCTTCCCCTCTCATCTTCCCCCTCTCCTCCCCTCTCCTCTTCCCCCTTTCCTCTTCCCCCTCTCTTCCCCCTCTCCTCTTCCCCCTTTCCTCTTCCCCTTTCCTCTTCCCCCTCTCCTCTTTCCCCTCTCCGCTTCCCCCCCTCTTTCCCCTCTCCTCTTCCCCTCTCATCTTCCCCTCTCCTCTTCCCCCTCTCATCTTCCCCTCTCTCCTCTTCCCCTCTCATCTTCCCCCTCTCCCTTCCCCCTCTCCTCTTCCCCCTTTCCTCTTCCCCCTCTCCGCTTCCCCCTCTCCTCTTCCCCTCTCATCTTCCCCTCTCCTCTTCCCCCTCTCATCTTCCCCCCTCCTCTTCCCCTCTCATCTTCCCCCTCTCCCTTCCCTCTCCTCTTCCCCTTTCCTCTTCCCCCTCTCCCCTTCCCCTCTCCCTTCCCCCTCCTCTTCCCCCCTCCCCTTCCCCCTCTCCTCCCCCTCTCCCCTTTCCCCTCCCCCTTCCTCTCCTCTTTCCCCTCTCCCCTTCCCCTCTCCCCTTCCCCCTCTCCTCTTCCCCCTCCCTCTTCCCCCTCTCCCCTTCCCCCTCTCCTCTTCTCCCTCTTCCCCTCTCCCCTTCCCCTCTCCTCTTCCCCCTCTCCTCCTTCCCCCTCTCCCCTTCCCCCTCTCCTCTTTCCCCTCACCTCTTCCCCCTCTCCCTTTCCCCTTCCTCTTCCCTCTCTCCTCTTCCCCATCTCCCTTCCCCCTCTCCTCTTCCCCTCTCCGCTTCCCCCTCTCCTCTTCCCCCTTTTCTCTTCCCCCTCTCTTCCCCCTCTCCTCTTCCCCCTCTCATATTCCCCCTCTCTTCCCCCTCTCCTCTTCCCCTCTCATCTTCCCCTTTCCTCTTCCCCCTTTCCTTCCCCTCTCCCTTCCCCTCTCCTCTTCCCCTCTCCTCTTTCCTTTCCTCTTCCCCCTCTCCCTTCCCTCTCCTCTTCCCCCTTTCCTCTTCCCCCTTTCCTCTTCCCCTCTCCCCTTCCCCTCTCCTCTTCCCCCTCTCATCTTCCCCCTCTCATCTTCCCCTCTCATCTTCCCCCCTCCTCTTCCCCCTCCCCTTCCCCCCTCTCTTCCCCTCTCCTTCCCCTCTCCTCTTCCCCTCTCCTCTTCCTCTCCCCTTCCCCCCCTCTTCCCCTATCTTCTCCTCTTCCCCTCTCCTCTTCCCCCTTCCCCTTCCCCTCTTCCCCTTCCCTCCCCTCCCCCTTCCCCTCTCCTCTTTCCCCTCTCCTCTTCCCCCTTTCCTCTTCCCCCTTTCCTCTTCCCCCTCCCCTCTTCCCCCTCTCCCCTTCCCCCTCTCCTCCCCCCTTTCCTCTTCCCCTTTCCTCTTCCCCTCTCCCCCCCCCCTCTCCTCTTCCCCTCTCCTCTTCCCCCTCTCCCCTTCCCCCTCCCTCTTCCCCCTCTCCCCTTCCCCTCTCCTCTTCCCCCTTTCCTCTTCCCCCTTTCCTCTTCCCCTCTCCCCCCACCCCCTCTCCTCTTCCCCTCTCCTCTTCCCCCTCTCCCTTCCCCTCGCCTCTTCCCCCTCTCCTCTTCCCCCTCTCATCTTCCCCTCTCATCTTCCCCCTTTCCTTTCCCCCTCTCCCCTTCCCCCTTTCCTCTTCCCCTCTCCCCTTCCCCTCTCCTCTTCCCCCACTCCTCTTCCCCCTCTCCCCTTCCCCCTCTCCTCTTTCCCCTCTCCTCTTCCCCCTCTCCCCTTCCCCTCTCCT
>NC_088398.1:1972605-1982605 GCF_034236695.1 Oncorhynchus nerka
TCAGAGTGTGTGTGCGTGCGCACGTGTGTGTGTGGTTAGAGGATTTAGTCGACTGATCGTCCAGCCCCCTGACAGCAACACCAACCTATCAGTCTGCCAGGCCTACTTAGGACAACACCATTACCATTTGTGAATCTGCTCACAGAAGGGAATATTCCTCCCTCTCTATCACAACGAGATGTGTGTGTACTAGTCGTTAATCATAGCGCTCTGCACTGCCACCGTCAGTTGAAGCTGCCATCTCAGTGCCGATAGCCACACACACATGCACACACACAAATGAACATACACACACATCGCCTCCTACGAAGGCCTGGTAATCCTTATTGAGCCATGCAGGCACAGGAATCAGGTGCTTTGTTAATACGCTTGTGTGTGTCCTGAGTGATGAGGAGTATGGTGTGTGTGTGTGTGTGTGTGTGTGCGCGTGTGCGTGTGCGTGTGCGTGCGTGCGTGTGTGTGTGTGTGTGTAGGGACTTCATTAATTAGTGATAATAGGGTAAATGGATAGATGAGTGTTGAAGGAATGTTTTTCTGTTTTAATTCCCAATTAAAATTAAACACTGTCAATTCATAAGAATTTGTAAGACCCTTATTTTATAGGAATGGACAGAGCCCTGGTCTTAAAGTCAAGTAACAGCCTTTATTCAAGAGAGTACTGAGTACACACACATTTTACCACAGGTTATAAACTGAAAATGACGTCAGCGTTTTCTAAATGTTCCGTCTCTTCTTGACACTGGTAGAAAGGCCCTATAGCTCTCAAGCTTCCCTCCTCGCCTAGAGCCAAGGTCAGTCAGTGTAGATAAGCATTCTAGTCAGTCTGGAGATATAGTTCATTCATATGTACAGTACAAGAAAGAACAACAGTTTATAACAGACCTATGGGGTCAGTGTTATTTCTGTTTTGTTCTAAACTCTATTGACAAAAACACTGTTACAGTAAGTCATTTTGGATGTTGTTTTAACTGTTCAAGATTCTTGGGATCTTGGGATCAAGAAAGAAAACTCATACATATATAGTATTCTGATTAGTACCTACACAGTAACACACTAGTATTCTGATTAGTCAGTCCTGATTGAAATGTATACATAATTATTAATTTCTCTCTCTCTCTCTCTCTCTCTCTCTCTCTCTCTCTCTCTCTCTCTCTCCCTCTCTCTCTCCTCTCTTTGGAAGGCTACACTCTCTCAAGTAAAAAGTTATACTTCCAGGATAATGTTTTCTCTTCCTTTCTTTTTCCTCTCCTCCTTATCCCTCTGTCCTCCACGCAGTTCCTCTATGGTCAGATAGTGGAGTGTGACAGTGTTAACAGAACCTATCCCCCTCGTGTTGGACTTTAAACCCCCGGTGGGCCTCCTGAATATATGTATGTGTCTGTGTGTTTCAACAGCACACACAAAGACACTCCTTCATCTGAAGTGTGTGTACATCATCCTGCCCCACTCCTGGGCGCCACACTCTCTGATTGGTCCTTTCATTTCCTCAAACACATTCTCTCTGATGTGATTGGCTAATCAGAGGCGTTACCATGGAAATGGCCTGTTAGGGCATGGTGCAGCAATGCGAAATCCGATTCTGACTGGCTTTGGTCTTGAATCAGACGGCAACTCTCATCTCTGTTAGTTTGGACTGAAATCATGGTTTCATCCCAATTGGCTTGGTTGGAAAATACCTTTTGAAGAATAACAAGTTGTGTGGGTTGTAATTCAGAGGAGTATGTGTGTTGCAGTCTTGAAAACCACTGTGAAAGACTGAGGGAAACAGTCAGTAGTCAACACACACATGTACGACCAGGGTTTCTCTCAGCGTGTGTCTCCACTCCAACAGGGGAATAATCACATGCTAATAACAGGGTAGTGATGTTTACAAACACTTTCTAATCGCTGTGTGTGTGTGTGTGTATTGATCTTCTGCCCTTAATTCTCTCCTCCTCTCCCTCTCTCTCTGACAGGGAGGGAGTAATAATGTAATTGTCAGCAGTTTCACCAACACACAGACACACTCACACACATCCATATGCGCAAATGGTGTGTGTGTGCGTGTGTGTGTGATGTAGTTAAGGATTGTAACATAGCAGCAATTTGAGTCCATATGCTGAGCTGAATCACAACAAAGCGGATTGGTCTACTGTTAATAATCACTATTGACAACACATTATGATTCACCAACTTGGATACAATGACTAGGAGACTGCTGATGTGTGTGTGTGTGTGTGTGTGTGTGTGTGTGTGTGTGTGTGTGTGTGTGTGTGTGTGTGTGTGTGTGTGTGTGTGTGTGTGTGTGTGTTCGTGTGTGTGTGTGTGTGTGTGTGTGTGTGTGTGTGTGTGTGTGTGAGCATACTAAATAGTCTGTATATAGCCTGTATGTAAGCTGTATATAACCTGTATGTAGCCTGTATGCAGCCTGTATGTAGTTTGTATGTAGCCTGTGTGTAGCCTGTATGTAGCCTGTGTGTACCCTGTATGTAGCCTGTGTGTACCCTGTATGTAGCCTGTATGTAGTTTGTATGTAGCCTGTATGTAGCCTGTATGTACCCTGTATGTAGCCTGTATGTAGCCTGTATGTAGCCTGTATGTAGCCTGTATGTAGCCTGTATATAGCCTGTATGTACCCTGTATGTAGCCTGCATGTAAACTGTATATAACCTTTATATTTATTTATTTTATTTATTTATTTTACCTTTATTTAACCAGGTAGGCAAGTTGAGAACAAGTTCTCATTTACAATTGCGACCTGGCCAAGATAAAGCAAAGCAGTTCGACAGATACAACGACACAGAGTTACACATGGAGTAAAACAAACATACAGTCAATAATACAGTATAAACAAGTCTATATACAATGTGAGGTGAGAAGGGAGGTAAAGGCAAAAAAGGCCATGGTGGCAAAGTAAATACAATATAGCAAGTAAAACACTGGAATGGTAGTTTTGCAATGGTAGAATGTGCAAAGTAGAAATAAAAATAATGGGGTGCAAAGGAGCAAAATAAACAAATAAATTAAATACAGTTGGGAAAGAGGTAGTTGTTTGGGCTAAATTATAGGTGGGCTATGTACAGGTGCAGTAATATGTGAGCTGCTCTGACAGTTGGTGCTTAAAGCTAGTGAGGGAGATAAGTGTTTCCAGTTTCAGAGATTTTTGTAGTTCGTTCCAGTCATTGGCAGCAGAGAACTGTGTATAGTCTGTATATAGCCTGTATGTAATCTTTATGTAGTCTGTATATAACCTGTATATAACCTGTATATAACCTGTATGTAGCCTGTATGTAATCTGTATGTAGCCTGTATTTAGCCTGTATATAGCATGTATGTAATCTGTATGTAGCCTATATGTAGCCTGTATATAGCCTGTATATAGCCTGTATGTAATCTGTATGTAGCCTATATGTAGCCTGTATATAGCCTGTATATAGCCTATATGTAATCTGTATGTAGCCTGTATATAGCCTGTATATAGCCTGTATGTAATCTGTATGTAGCCTGTATATCACCTGTATGTAATCTGTATGTAGCCTATATGTAGCCTGTATATCACCTGTATGTAATCTGTATGTAGCCTATATGTAGCCTGTATATAGCCTGTATATATCTGTATGTAGCCTATATATAGCCTGTATATAATCTTTATGTAGCTTATATATAACCTGTATATAGCCTGTATATAGCCTGTATATAACCTGTATATAGCCTGTATATAGCCTGTATGTAGCCTATATATAACCTGTATATAGCCTGTATGTAACCTATATGTAATCAGTATGTAGCCTGTATGTAGCCTGTATATCACCTATATGTAGCCTGTATATAGCCTGCATATAATCTGTATGTAGCCTGTATATAGCCTGTATATAATCTGTATGTAGCCTATATATAACCTGTATATAGCCTGTATGTAACCTATATGTAATCAGTATGTAGCCTGTATGTAGCCTGTATATAGCCTGTATATAATCTGTATGTAATCTGTATGTAGCCTGTATATCACCTGTATGTAATCTGTATGTAGCCTATATGTAGCCTGTATATAGCCTGTATATATTTGTATGTAGCCTGTATGTAGCCTGTATATAACCTCTATGTAGCCTGTATATAGTCTATATGTAGCCTGTATATAGCCTGTATATAGCCTGTATGTAATCTGTATGTAGCCTGTATATCACCTGTATGTAATCTGTATGTAGCCTATATGTAGCCTGTATATAGCCTGTATATATCTGTATGTAGCCTATATATAGCCTGTATATAATCTTTATTACAGGCTATATATAGTCTTTATTTAGCCTCTATGTAGCCTGTATATAGCCTGTATGTAGCCTGTATGTAGCCTGTATGTAGCCTGTATATAGCAGGTATATAGCCTGTATGTAGCCTGTATGTAGCCTGTATATAGCAGGTATATAGCCTGTATATGGTCTGTATGTAGCCTGTATGTAGCCTGTATGTAGCCTTTATTTAGCCTGTATGTAGCCTGTATGTAGCCTTTATATAGCCTGTATATAGCCTGTATGTAGCCTGTATGTAGCCTTTATTTAGCCTGTATATAGCCTGTATATAGCCTGTATGTAGCCTGTATATAGCCTTTATTTAGCCTGTATATAGCCTGTATATAGCCTGTATATAGTCTGTATATAGCCTGTATGTAGCCTGTATGTAGCCTGTATATAGCCTGTATATAGCCTTTATTTAGCCTGTATATAGCCTGTCTATAGCCTGTATATTGCCTGTATGTAGCCTGTATGTAACCTGTATGTAGCCTGTATGTAGTCTTTATTTAGCCTGTATATAGCCTGTATATAGCCTGTATATAGCCTGTATGTAAACTGTATATAACCTTTATGTAGTCTGTATATAGCCTGTATATAGCCTGTATGTAGCCTGTATGTAGCCTGTATATAGCCTGTATATAGCCTGTATGTAAACTGTATATAACCTTTATGTAGTCTGTATATAGCCTGTATATAGCATGTATATAGCCTGTATATAGCCTGTATATAGCCTGTATGTAAACTGTATATAACCTTTATGTAGTCTGTATATAGCCTGTATGTACACTGTATATAACCTTTATGTAGTCTGTATATAGCCTGTATATAGCCTGTATATAGTCTGTATATAGCCTGTATATAGCCTGTATGTAAACTGTATATAACCTTTATGTAGTCTGTATATAGCCTGTATATAGCCTGTATGTAAACTGTATATAACCTTTATGTAGTCTGTATATAGCCTGTATATAGCCTGTATATAGCCTGTATGTAGCCTTTATGTAGTCTGTATATAGCCTGTATATAGCCTGTATATAGCCTGTATATAGCCTGTATGTAAACTGTATATAACCTTTATGTAGTCTGTATATAGCCTGTATATAGCCTGTATATAGCCTGTATATAGCCTTTATGTAGTCTGTATATAGCCTGTATATAGCTTGTATATAGCCTGTATATAGCCTGTATATAGCCTGTATGTAAACTGTATATAACCTTTATGTAGTCTATATATAGCCTGTATATAGCCTGTATATAGCCTGTATATGGTCTGTATGTAGCCTGTATGTAGCCTGTATGTAGCCTTTATTTAGCCTGTATGTAGCCTGTATGTAGCCTTTATATAGCCTGTATATAGCCTGTATATAGCCTGTATGTAGCCTTTATTTAGCCTGTATATAGCCTGTATATAGCCTGTATGTAGCCTGTATATAGCCTTTATTTAGCCTGTATATAGCCTGTATATAGCCTGTATATAGTCTGTATATAGCCTGTATGTAGCCTGTATGTAGCCTGTATATAGCCTGTATATAGCCTTTATTTAGCCTGTATATAGCCTGTATATAGCCTGTATATTGCCTGTATGTAGCCTTTATGTAGCCTGTATGTAAACTGTATATAACCTTTATGTAGTCTGTATATAGCCTGTATATAGCCTGTATATAGCCTGTATGTAAACTGTATATAACCTTTATGTAGTCTGTATATAGCCTGTATATAGCCTGTATATAGCCTGTATATAGCCTGTATGTAAACTGTATATAACCTTTATGTAGTCTGTATATAGCCTGTATATAGCCTGTATGTAAACTGTATATAACCTTTATGTAGTCTGTATATAGCCTGTATATAGCCTGTATATAACAGAGGGGGAACATATAAATATATATAGAGAGAGAGACACAGAGGGGGAACATATAAATATATAGAGAGAGACACAGAGGGGGAGCATATATATATATAGAGAGAGAGACACAGAGGGGGGAGCATATATATATATAGAGAGAGAGAGAGACACAGAGGGGGGAACATACATATATATAGAGAGAGAGACACAGAGGGGGAACATATATATATATAGAGAGAGAGACACAGAGGGGGAACATATATATATAGAGAGAGAGACACAGAGGGGGAACATATATATATATATAGAGAGAGAGACACAGAGGGGGAACATACATATATATATAGAGAGAGAGACACAGAGGGGGGAACATACATATATATAGAGAGACACAGAGGGAGGAAACATATATATATATATATAGAGAGAGAGACACAGAGGGGGGGAACATATATATATATATAGAGAGAGAGAGAGACAGAGGGAGGAAACATATATATATATATATATAGAGAGAGAGAGAGAGAGAGACACAGAGGGGGGGAGCATATATATATAGAGAGAGAGAGACACAGAGGGAGGGAACATATATATATAGAGAGAGACACAGAGGGGGGGAACATACATATATATATAGAGAGAGATACAGAGGGAGGGAACATATGTATATATAGAGAGAGAGAGAGAGAGACAGAGGGAGGAAACATATATATATATATATAGAGAGAGAGAGACACAGAGGGGGGAGCATATATATATATAGAGAGAGAGATACAGAGGGAGGGAACATATATATATATATATAGAGAGAGAGAGAGAGACAGAGGGAGGAAACATATATATATATATATATAGAGAGAGAGAGACACAGAGGGGGGGAGCATATATATATAGAGAGAGAGAGACACAGAGGGAGGGAACATATATATATAGAGAGAGAGACACAGAGGGGGAACATACATATATATATAGAGAGAGATACAGAGGGAGGAAACATATATATATATATATAGAGAGAGAGACACAGAGGGGGGGAACATATATATATAGAGAGAGAGACACAGAGGGAGGGAACATATATATATATAGAGAGAGAGACACACAGAGGGGCGAACATATATATATATAGAGAGAGAGACAGAGAGGGGGGAACATATATATAGAGAGAGACACAGAGGGGGGAACATATATATATATAGAGAGAGAGACACAGAGGGGGAACATATAAATATATAGAGAGAGACACAGAGGGGGAGCATATATATATATAGAGAGAGAGACACAGAGGGGGAGCATATATATATATATATAGAGAGAGAGAGACACAGAGGGGGGAACATACATATATATAGAGAGAGAGAGAGACAGAGGGGGAACATACATATATATAGAGAGAGACACAGAGGGGGGAACATATATATAGAGAGAGAGAGACACAGAGGGGGAACATATATATATATATAGAGAGAGACACAGAGGGGGAACATACATATATATATAGAGAGACACAGAGGGGGAACATATATATATATAGAGAGAGAGAGAGACACAGAGGGGGGGAACATACATATATATATAGAGAGAGAGAGACACAGAGGGAGGAAACATATATATATATAGAGAGAGAGAGAGACACAGAGGGGGAACATATATATATATAGAGAGAGAGACACAGAGGGGGGGAACATATATATATATATATAGAGAGAGAGACACAGAGGGGGAACATATACATATATAGAGAGAGACACAGAGGGGGAACATACATATATATATAGAGAGACACAGAGGGGGAACATATATATATATATATAGAGAGACACAGAGGGGGGGAACATACCTATATATATAGAGAGAGAGACACAGAGGGGGGAACATATATATATATATATAGAGAGAGACACAGAGGGGGGGAACATACATATATATATAGAGAGACACAGAGGGGGGAACATATATATATAGAGAGACACAGAGGGAGGGAACATATATATATATATATAGAGAGACACAGAGGGGGAACATACATATATATATAGAGACACAGAGGGGGGAACATACATATATATATAGAGAGACACAGAGGGGGAACATATATATATATATAGAGAGACACAGAGGGGGGAACATATATATATATATAGAGAGAGACACAGAGGGGGAACATACATATATATATAGAGAGACACAGAGGGGGAACATATATATATATAGAGAGAGACACAGAGGGGGGAACATATATATATATAGAGAGAGACACAGAGGGGGGAACATACATATATATATAGAGAGACACAGAGGGGGAACATATATATATAGAGAGAGAGACACAGAGGGGGAACATACATATATATATAGAGAGACACAGAGGGGGAACATATATATATATAGAGAGAGACACAGAGGGGGAACATACATATATATATAGAGAGACACAGAGGGGGAACATATATATATATATATAGAGAGACACAGAGGGGGAACATACATATATATATAGAGAGAGAGACACAGAGGGGGAAATATATATATATATAGAGAGAGAGACACAGAGGGGGAACATACATATATATATAGAGAGACACAGAGGGGGAACATATATATATATATAGAGAGACACAGAGGGGGGAACATATATATATATATAGAGAGAGACACAGAGGGGGGAACATACATATATATATAGAGAGACACAGAGGGGGAACATATATATATAGAGAGAGACACAGAGGGGGGAACATATATATATATATAGAGAGAGACACAGAGGGGGGGGAACATACATATATATATAGAGAGACACAGAGGGGGGGGGGAACATATATATATAGAGAGAGAGACACAGAGGGGGGAACATACATATATATATAGAGAGACACAGAGGGGGAACATATATATATATAGAGAGAGAGAGACACAGAGGGGGAACATATATATATAGAGAGAGAGAGACACAGAGGGGGAACATATATATATATATAGAGAGAGACACAGAGGGGGAACATACATACATATATATATAGAGAGACACAGAGGGGGAACATATATATATATATAGAGAGAGACACAGAGGGGGGAACATATATATATATATAGAGAGAGACACAGAGGGGGAACATACATATATATATAGAGAGAGACACAGAGGAACATACATATATATATAGAGAGACACAGAGGGGGGAACATATATATATAGAGAGAGAGAGACACAGAGGGAGGGAATATATATATATATATAGAGAGAGAGAGACACAGAGGGAGGGAACATATATATATATATAGAGAGAGAGAGACACAGAGGGGGGAACATACATATAAATAGAGAGAGAGACACAGAGGGAGGGAATATATATATATATATATAGAGAGAGAGACACAGAGGGAGGGAACATATATATATATATAGAGAGAGAGAGACACAGAGGGGGAACATACATATATATATAGAGAGAGAGACACAGAGGGGGAACATACATATATATATAGAGAGAGAGACACAGAGGGGGAACATATATATATATATAGAGAGAGACACAGAGGGGGAACATACATATATATAGAGAGAGAGAGACACAGAGGGGGAACATACATATATATATATAGAGAGAGAGACACAGAGGGGGGAACATACATATATATATAGAGAGAGAGACACAGAGGGGGAACATACATATATATATAGAGAGAGAGACACAGAGGGGGGAACATACATATATATATAGAGAGACACAGAGGGGGAACATATATATATAGAGAGAGACACAGAGGGGGGGAACATACATATATATATAGAGAGAGAGAGACACAGAGGGGGAACATATATATATATAGAGAGAGAGACACAGAGGGGGAACATATATATATATATAGAGAGAGACACAGA
>NC_088398.1:1987605-2035105 GCF_034236695.1 Oncorhynchus nerka
ATCCTTCACCTTCCCCTCTCTTCTCTCTCTTTTATTTCAGGTTCTTATGTCCCTGACTCCTTACATCCTTCACCTTCCCCTCTCCCCTCTCTCTTTTATTTCTGGTTCTTATGTCCCTGACTCCTTACATCCTTCACCTTCCCCTCTCCATCTCTCTTTTATTTCTGGTTCTTATGTCCCTGACTCCTTACATCCTTCACCTTCCCCTCTCCATCTCTCTTTTATTTCTGGTTCTTATGTCCCTGACTCCTTACATCCTTCACCTTCCCCTCTCCCATCACTCTTTTATTTCTGGTTCTTATGTCCCTGACTCCTTACATCCTTACCTTCCCCTCTCCCCTCTCTTTTATTTCTGGTTCTTATGTCCCTGACTCCTTACATCCTTCACCTTCCCCTCTCCCATCACTCTTTTATTTCTGGTTCTTATGTCCCTGACTCCTTACATCTTTTACCTTCCCCTCTCCCCTCTCTCTTTTATTTCTGGTTCTTATGTCCCTGACTCCTTACATCCTTCACCTTCCCCTCTCCCATCTCTCTTTTATTTCTGGTTCTTATGTCCCTGACTCCTTACATCCTTCACCTTCCCTCTCCCTCTCTCTCTTTTATTTCTGGTTCTTATGTCCCTGACTCCTTACATCCTTTACCTTCCCCTCCCCTCTCCTCTGTCTTTTATTTCTGGTTCTTATGTCCCTGACTCCTTACATCCTTCACCTTCCCCTCTCTTCTCTCTCTTTTGTTTCTGGTTCTTATGTCCCTGACTCCTTACATCCTTCACCTTCCCCTCTCCAACTCTCTTTTATTTCTGGTTCTTATGTCCCTGACTCCTTACATCCTTTACCTTCCCCTCTCTTCTCTCTCTTTTGTTTCTGGTGGTTCTTATGTCCCTGACTCCATACATCCTTCACCTTCCGCTTTCTTCTCTCTCTTTTATTTCTGGTTCTTATGTCCCTGACTCCTTACATCCTTCACCTTCCCCTCTCTTCTCTCTCTTTTGTTTCTGGTTCTTATGTCCCTGACTCCATACATCCTTCACCTTCCGCTCTCTTCTCTCTCTTTTATTTCTGGTTCTTATGTCCCTGACTCCTTACATCCTTCACCTTCCCCTCTCTTCTCTCTCTTTTAGTTCTGGTTCTTATGTCCCTGACTCCATACATCCTTTACCTTCCCCTCTTCTCTCTCTTTTATTTCTGGTTCTTATGTCCATGTCTCCTTTCATCCTTCACCTTCCCCTTTCCACTCTCTCTTTTTTTCTGGTTCTTATGTCCCTGACTCCTTACATCCTTCACCTTCCCCTCTCCCTCTTCTCTATTTTTTCTGGTTCTTATGTCCCTGTCTCCTTACATCCTTCACCTTCCCCTCTCCCATCGCTCTTTTATTTCTGGTTCTTTGGTCCCTGACTCCTTACATCCTTCACCTTCCCCTCTCCCATCGCTCTTTTTTTCTGGTTCTTATGTCCCTGACTCCTTACATCCTTTACCTTCCCCTCTTCTCTCTCTTTTATTTCTGGTTCTTATGTCCCTGACTCCTTACATCCTTTACCTTCCCCTCTCCACTCTCTCTTTTATTTCTGGTTCTTATGTCCCTGACTCCTTACATCCTTCACCTTCCCCTCTCTTCTCTCTCTTTTATTTCTGGTTCTTATGTCCCTGACTCCTTACATCCCTCACCTTCCCCTCTCTTCTCTCTCTTTTGTTTCTGGTTCTTATGTCCCTGACTCCTTACATCCTTCACCTTCCCCTCTCCATCTCTCTTTTATTTCTGGTTCTTATGTCCCTGACTCCTTACATTCTTCACCTTCCCCTCTCCCTCTCTCTTTTTTTCTGGTTCTTATGTGCCTGTCTCCTTTCATCCTTCACCTTCCCCTTTCCACTCTCTCTTTTATTTCTGGTTCTTATGTCCCTGACTCCTTACATCCTTCACCTTCCCCTCTCCCATCGCTCTTTTATTTCTGGTTCTTTGGTCCCTGACTCCTTACATCCTTCACCTTCCCCTCTCCCATCGCTCTTTTTTTTCTGGTTCTTATGTCCCTGACTCCTTACATCCTTTCCTTCTTTTGTTTCTGGTTCTTATGTTGACTCCCATCCTTCACCTTCCCTCTCTCTCTTTATTTCTGGTTCTTATGTCCCTGACTCCTTACATCCTTCACCTTCCCCTCTCTTCTCTCTCTTTTGTTTCTGGTTCTTATGTCCCTGACTCCTTACATCCTTCACCTTCCCCTCTCTTCTCTCTCTTTTGTTTCTGGTTCTTATGTCCCTGACTCCTTACATCCTTCACCCCCTCTCTTTCTCTCTTTATTTCAGGTTCTTATGTCCCTGACTCCTTACATCCTTCACCTTCCCTCTCTTCTTCTCTTTTATTTCTGGTTCTTATGTCCCTGACTCCTTACATCCTTCACCTTCCCCTCTCCATCTCTCTTTTATTTCTGGTTCTTATTTCCCTGACTCCTTACATCCTTCACCTTCCCCTCTCTTCTCTCTCTTTTATTTCTGGTTCTTATGTCCCTGACTCCTTACATCCTTCACCTTCCCCTCTCCATCTCTCTTTTATTTCTGGTTCTTATTTCCCTGACTCCTTACATCCTTCACCTTCCCCTCTCTTCTCTCTCTTTTATTTCTGGTTCTTATGTCCCTGACTCCTTACATCCTTCACATTCCCCTCTCTCTCTTTTATTGCTGGTTCTTATGTCCCTGACTCCTTACATCCTTCACCTTCCCCTCTCCCCTCTCTCTTTTATTTCTGGTTCTTATGTCCCTGACTCCTTACATCCTTCACCTTCCCCTCTCCCATCGCTTTTATTTCTGGTTCTTTGGTCACTGACTCCTTACATCCTTCACCTTCCCCTCTCCCATCGCTCTTTTATTTCTGGTTCTTATGTCCCTGACTCCATACATCCTTTACCTTCCCCTCTTCTCTCTCTTTTATTTCTGGTTCTTATGTCCCTGACTCCTTACATCCTTCACCTTCCCCTCTCCATCTCTATTTTATTTCTGGTTCTTATGTCCCTGACTCCTTACATCCTTTACCTTCCCCTCTCCATCTCTCTTTTATTTCTGTTTCTTATGTCCCTGACTCCTTACATCCTTTACCTTCCCCTCTCTTCTCTCTCTTTTATTTCTGTTTCTTATGTCCCTGACTCCATACATCCTTTACCTTCCCCTCTCTTCTCTCTCTTTTATTTCTGGTTCTTATGTCCCTGACTCCTTACATCCTTCACCTTCCCCTCTCTTCTCTCTCTTTTATTTCTGGTTCTTATGTCCCTGACTCCTTACATCCTTCACCTTCCCCTCTCTTCTCTCTCTTTTATTTCTGTTTCTTATGTCCCTGACTCCATACATCCTTTACCTTCCCCTCTCTTCTCTCTCTTTTATTTCTGTTTCTTATGTCCCTGACTCCTTACATCCTTCACCTTCCCCTCTCTTCTCTCTCTTTTATTTCTGGTTCTTATGTCCCTGACTCCTTACATCCTTCACCTTCCCCTCTCTCTCTCTCTTTTTTTCTGGTTCTTATGTCCCTGACTCCTTACATCCTTCACCTTCCCCTCTCTTCTCTCTCTTTTATTTCTGGTTCTTATGTCCCTGACTCCTTACATCCTTTACCTTCCCCTCTCTTCTCTCTCTTTTATTTCTGTTTCTTATGTCCCTGACTCCTTACATCCTTTACCTTCCCCTCTCTTCTCTCTCTTTTATTTCTGGTTCTTATGTCCCTGACTCCTTACATCCTTCACCTTCCCCTCTCCCATCTCTCTTTTATTTCTGGTTCTTATTTCCCTGACTCCTTACATCCTTCACCTTCCCCTCTCTTCTCTCTCTTTTATTTCTGGTTCTTATGTCCCTGACTCCTTACATCCTTCACATTCCCCTCTCTTCTCTCTCTTTTATTGCCGGTTCTTATGTCCCTGACTCCTTACATCCTTCACCTTCCCCTCTCCCCTCTCTCTTTTATTTCTGGTTCTTATGTCCCTGACTCCTTACATCCTTCACCTTCCCCTCTCCCATCGCTCTTTTATTTCTGGTTCTTTGGTCACTGACTCCTTACATCCTTCACCTTCCCCTCTCCCATCGCTCTTTTATTTCTGGTTCTTATGTCCCTGACTCCATACATCCTTTACCTTCCCCTCTTCTCTCTCTTTTATTTCTGGTTCTTATGTCCCTGACTCCTTACATCCTTCACCTTCCCCTCTCCATCTCTATTTTATTTCTGGTTCTTATGTCCCTGACTCCTTACATCCTTTACCTTCCCCTCTCCATCTCTCTTTTATTTCTGTTTCTTATGTCCCTGACTCCTTACATCCTTTACCTTCCCCTCTCTTCTCTCTCTTTTATTTCTGTTTCTTATGTCCCTGACTCCATACATCCTTTACCTTCCCCTCTCTTCTCTCTCTTTTATTTCTGGTTCTTATGTCCCTGACTCCTTACATCCTTCACCTTCCCCTCTCTTCTCTCTTTTATTTCTGGTTCTTATGTCCCTGACTCCTTACATCCTTCACCTTCCCCTCTCTTCTCTCTCTTTTATTTCTGTTTCTTATGTCCCTGACTCCATACATCCTTTACCTTCCCCTCTATTCTCTCTCTTTTATTTCTGTTTCTTATGTCCCTGACTCCTTACATCCTTCACCTTCCCTCTCTTCTCTCTCTTTTATTTCTGGTTCTTATGTCCCTGACTCCTTACATCCTTCACCTTCCCTCTCTCTCTCTCTTTTATTTCTGGTTCTTATGTCCCTGACTCCTTACATCCTTTACCTTCCCCTCTCTTCTCTCTCTCTTTTATTTCTGTTTCTTATGTCCCTGACTCCTTACATCCTTCACCTTCCCCTCTCCCATCTCTCTTTTGTTTCTGGTTCTTATGTCCCTGACTCCTTACATCCTTCACCTTCCCCTCTCTCTCTCTTTTTTTTCTTCTGGTTCTTATGTCCCTGACTCCTTACATCCTTCACCTTCCCCTCTCTTCTCTCTCTTTTATTTCTGTTTCTTATGTCCCTGACTCCATACATCCTTTACCTTCCCCTCTCTTCTCTCTCTTTAATTTCTGGTTCTTATGTCCCTGACTCCTTACATCCTTCACCTTCCCCTCTCTTCTCTCTCTTTTATTTCTGTTTCTTATGTCCCTGACTCCATACATCCTTTACCTTCCCCTCTCTTCTCTCTCTTTTATTTCTGTTTCTTATGTCCCTGACTCCATACATCCTTTACCTTCCCCTCTCTTCTCTCTCTTTTATTTCTGTTTCTTATGTCCCTGACTCCTTACATCCTTTACCTTCCCCTCTCTCTCTCTCTTTTATTGCTGGTTCTTATGTCCCTGACTCCATACATCCTTTACCTTCCCCTCTCTTCTCTCTCTTTTATTGCTGGTTCTTATGTCCCTGACTCCTTACATCCTTCACCTTCCCCTCTCCTCTCTCTCTTTTATTTCTGGTTCTTATGTCCCTGACTCCTTACATCCTTCACCTTCCCCTCTCTCTCTCTTTTTTTTCTGGTTCTTATGTCCCTGACTCCTTACATCCTTTACCTTCCCCTCTCTTCTCTCTCTTTTATTTCTGGTTCTTATGTCCCTGACTCCTTACATCCTTTACCTTCCCCTCTCTTCTCTCTCTTTTATTTCTGGTTCTTATGTCCCTGACTCCTTACATCCTTCACCTTCCCCTCTCCATCTCTCTTTTATTTCTGGTTCTTATGTCCCTGACTCCATACATCCTTTACCTTCCCCTCTTCTCTCTCTTTTATTTCTGGTTCTTATGTCCCTGACTCCTTACATCCTTCACCTTCCCCTCTCCCATCGCTCTTTTATTTCTGGTTCTTTGTCCCCGACTCCTTACATCCTTCACCTTCCCCTCTCCCATCGCTCTTTTATTTCTGGTTCTTTGTCCCCGACTCCTTACATCCTTCACCTTCCCCTCTCCCATCGCACTTTTATTTCTGGTTCTTATGTCCCTGACTCCATACATCCTTTACCTTCCCCTCTTCTCTCTCTTTTATTTCTGGTTATTATATCCCTGACTCCTTACATCCTTCACCTTCCCCTCTCCCATCTCTCTTTTTTTTCTGGTTCTTATGTCCCTGACTCCTTACATCCTTCACCTTCCCCTCTCTTCTCTCTCTTTTATTTCTGGTTCTTATGTCCCTGACTCCTTACATCCTTCACCTTCCCCTCTCTTCTCTCTCTTTTATTTCTGGGGTCTTATGTCCTGATTCCTTACATCCTTCACCTTCCCCTCTCCTCTCTCTTGTATTTCTGGTTCTTATATCCCTGACTCCTTACATCCTTCCCCTCTCCCATCGCTCTTTTATTTCTGGTTCTTTGGTCCCCGACTCCTTACATCCTTCACCTTCCCCTCTCCCATCCCACTTTTATTTCTGGTTCTTATGTCCCTGACTCCATACATCCTTTACCTTCCCCTCTTCTCTCTCTTTTATTTCTGGTTCTTATGTCCCTGACTCCTTACATCCTTCACCTTCCCCTCTCCCATCTCTCTTTTTTTTTCTGGTTCTTATGTCCCTGACTCCTTACATCCTTCACCTTCCCCTCTCTTCTCTCTTTTATTTCTGGTTCTTATGTCCCTGACTCCTTACATCCTTCACCTTCCCCATCTCTCTTTTTTTCTGGTTCTTATGTCCCTGACTCCTTACATCCTTCACCTTCCCCTCTCTCTCTCTTTTATTTCTGGTTCTTATGTCCCTGACTCCTTACATCCTTCACCTTCCCCTCTCTTCTCTCTCTTTATTTCTGGGGTCTTATGTCGCTGATTCCTTACATCCTTCACCTTCCCCTCCCTCTCTCTTTTATTTCTGGTTCTTATGTCCCTGACTCCTTACATCCTTCACCTTCCCCTCTCCCATCGCTCTTTTATTTCTGGTTCTTATGTCCCTGACTCCTTACATCCTTTACCTTCCCTCTCCCCTCTCTTTTATTTCTGGTTCTTATGTCCCTGACTCCTTACATCCTTCACCTTCCCTCTCCCATCTCTCTTTTATTTCTGGTTCTTATGTCCCTGACTCCTTACATCCTTCACCTTCCCTCTCCCTCTCTCTCTTTTATTTCTGGTTCTTATGTCCCTGACTCCTTACATCCTTACCTTCCCCTCCCTATCCTCTGTCTTTTATTTCTGGTTCTTATGTCCCTGACTCCTTACATCCTTCACCTTCCCTCTTCTCTCTCTTTTGTTTCTGGTTCTTATGTCCCTGACTCCTTACATCCTTCACCTTCCCCTCTCCAACTCTCTTTTATTTCTGGTTCTTATGTCCCTGACTCCTTACATCCTTCACCTTTCCCCTCTCTCTCTTTTATTTCTGGGGTCTTATGTCTCTGATTCCTTACATTTCACCTTTCTCCCCTCTCTTTTATTTCTGGTTCTTATGTCCCTGACTCCTTACATCCTTTACCTTCCCCTCTCTTCTCTCTCTTTTATTTCTGGTTCTTATGTCCCTGACTCCTTACATCCTTTACCTTTCTTCTCTCTCTTTATTTCTGGTTCTTATGTCCCTGACTCCTTACATCCTTCACCTTCCCTCTCCATCTCTCTTTTATTTCTGGTTCTTATGTCCCTGACTCCATACATCCTTTACCTTCCCCTCTTCTCTCTCTTTTATTTCTGGTTCTTATGTCCCTGACTCCTTACATCCTTCACCTTCCCTCTCCCATCGCTCTTTATTTCTGGTTCTTTGTCCCCGACTTACATCCTTCACCTTCCCCTCTCCCATCGCTATTCTTTTATTTCTGGTTCTTTGTCCCCGACTCCTTACATCCTTCACCTTCCCCTCTCCCATCGCACTTTTATTTCTGGTTCTTATGTCCCTGACTCCATACATCCTTTACCTTCCCTCTCTCTCTCTTTTATTTCTGGTTATTATATCCCTGACTCCTTACATCCTTCACCTTCCCTCTCCCATCTCTCTTTTTTTCTGGTTCTTATGTCCCTGACTCCTTACATCCTTCACCTTCCCTCTCTTCTCTCTCTTTTATTTCTGGTTCTTATGTCCCTGACTCCTTACATCCTTCACCTTCCCCTCTCTTCTCTCTCTTTTATTTCTGGGGTCTTATGTCGCTGATTCCTTACATCCTTCACCTTCCCCTCTCCCCTCTCTCTTGTATTTCTGGTTCTTATATCCCTGACTCCTTACATCCTTCCCCTCTCCCATCGCTCTTTTATTTCTGGTTCTTTGGTCCCCGACTCCTTACATCCTTCACCTTCCCCTCTCCCATCCCACTTTTATTTCTGGTTCTTATGTCCCTGACTCCATACATCCTTTACCTTCCCCTCTTCTCTCTCTTTTATTTCTGGTTCTTATGTCCCTGACTCCTTACATCCTTCACCTTCCCCTCTCCCATCTCTCTTTTTTTTCTGGTTCTTATGTCCCTGACTCCTTACATCCTTCACCTTCCCCTCTCTTCTCTCTCTTTTATTTCTGGTTCTTATGTCCCTGACTCCTTACATCCTTCACCTTCCCCATCTCTCTTTTTTTCTGGTTCTTATGTCCCTGACTCCTTACATCCTTCACCTTCCCCTCTCTTCTCTCTCTTTTATTTCTGGTTCTTATGTCCCTGACTCCTTACATCCTTCACCTTCCCCTCTCTTCTCTCTTTTATTTCTGGGGTCTTATGTCCTAATTCCTTACATCCTTCACCTTCCCTCTCCCCTCTCTTTTATTTCTGGTTCTTATGTCCCTGACTCCTTACATCCTTCACCTTCCCTCTCCCATCGCTCTTTATTTCTGGTTCTTATGTCCCTGACTCCTTACATCCTTTACCTTCCCTCTCCCTCTCTCTTTTATTTCTGGTTCTTATGTCCCTGACTCCTTACATCCTTCACCTTCCCCTCCCATCTCTCTTTTATTTCTGGTTCTTATGTCCCTGACTCCATACATCCTTTACCTTCCCTCTCTTCTCTCTCTTTTATTGCTGGTTCTTATGTCCCTGACTCCTTACATCCTTCACCTTCCCCTCTCCTCTCTCTCTTTTATTTCTGGTTCTTATGTCCCTGACTCCTTACATCCTTCACCTTCCCCTCTCTCTCTCTTTTTTTTCTGGTTCTTATGTCCCTGACTCCTTACATCCTTTACCTTCCCCTCTCTTCTCTCTCTTTTATTTCTGGTTCTTATGTCCCTGACTCCTTACATCCTTTACCTTCCCCTCTCTTCTCTCTCTTTTATTTCTGGTTCTTATGTCCCTGACTCCTTACATCCTTCACCTTCCCCTCTCCATCTCTCTTTTATTTCTGGTTCTTATGTCCCTGACTCCATACATCCTTTACCTTCCCCTCTTCTCTCTCTTTTATTTCTGGTTCTTATGTCCCTGACTCCTTACATCCTTCACCTTCCCCTCTCCCATCGCTCTTTTATTTCTGGTTCTTTGGTCCCCGACTCCTTACATCCTTCACCTTCCCCTCTCCCATCGCTCTTTTATTTCTGGTTCTTTGGTCCCCGACTCCTTACATCCTTCACCTTCCCCTCTCCCATCGCACTTTTATTTCTGGTTCTTATGTCCCTGACTCCATACATCCTTTACCTTCCCCTCTTCTCTCTCTTTTATTTCTGGTTATTATATCCCTGACTCCTTACATCCTTCACCTTCCCCTCTCCCATCTCTCTTTTTTTTCTGGTTCTTATGTCCCTGACTCCTTACATCCTTCACCTTCCCCTCTCTTCTCTCTCTTTTATTTCTGGTTCTTATGTCCCTGACTCCTTACATCCTTCACCTTCCCCTCTCTTCTCTCTCTTTTATTTCTGGGGTCTTATGTCGCTGATTCCTTACATCCTTCACCTTCCCCTCTCCCCTCTCTCTTGTATTTCTGGTTCTTATATCCCTGACTCCTTACATCCTTCCCCTCTCCCATCGCTCTTTTATTTCTGGTTCTTTGGTCCCCGACTCCTTACATCCTTCACCTTCCCCTCTCCCATCCCACTTTTATTTCTGGTTCTTATGTCCCTGACTCCATACATCCTTTACCTTCCCCTCTTCTCTCTCTTTTATTTCTGGTTCTTATGTCCCTGACTCCTTACATCCTTCACCTTCCCCTCTCCCATCTCTCTTTTTTTTCTGGTTCTTATGTCCCTGACTCCTTACATCCTTCACCTTCCCCTCTCTTCTCTCTCTTTTATTTCTGGTTCTTATGTCCCTGACTCCTTACATCCTTCACCTTCCCCATCTCTCTTTTTTTCTGGTTCTTATGTCCCTGACTCCTTACATCCTTCACCTTCCCCTCTCTTCTCTCTCTTTTATTTCTGGTTCTTATGTCCCTGACTCCTTACATCCTTCACCTTCCCCTCTCTTCTCTCTCTTTTATTTCTGGGGTCTTATGTCGCTGATTCCTTACATCCTTCACCTTCCCCTCTCCCCTCTCTCTTTTATTTCTGGTTCTTATGTCCCTGACTCCTTACATCCTTCACCTTCCCCTCTCCCATCGCTCTTTTATTTCTGGTTCTTATGTCCCTGACTCCTTACATCCTTTACCTTCCCCTCTCCCTCTCTCTTTTATTTCTGGTTCTTATGTCCCTGACTCCTTACATCCTTCACCTTCCCTCTCCCATCTCTTTTATTTCTGGTTCTTATGTCCCTGACTCCTTACATCCTTCACCTTCCCCTCTCCTCTCTCTCTTTTATTTCTGGTTCTTATGTCCCTGACTCCTTACATCCTTTACCTTCCCCTCCCCTATCCTCTGTCTTTTATTTCTGGTTCTTATGTCCCTGACTCCTTACATCCTTCACCTTCCCCTCTCTTCTCTCTCTTTTGTTTCTGGTTCTTATGTCCCTGACTCCTTACATCCTTCACCTTCCCCTCTCCAACTCTCTTTTATTTCTGGTTCTTATGTCCCTGACTCCTTACATCCTTCACCTTCCCCTCTCTTCTCTCTCTTTTATTTCTGGGGTCTTATGTCGCTGATTCCTTACATCCTTCACCTTCCCCTCTCCCCTCTCTCTTTTATTTCTGGTTCTTATGTCCCTGACTCCTTACATCCTTTACCTTCCCCTCTCTTCTCTCTCTTTTATTTCTGGTTCTTATGTCCCTGACTCCTTACATCCTTTACCTTCCCCTCTCTTCTCTCTCTTTTATTTCTGGTTCTTATGTCCCTGACTCCTTACATCCTTCACCTTCCCCTCTCCATCTCTCTTTTATTTCTGGTTCTTATGTCCCTGACTCCATACATCCTTTACCTTCCCCTCTTCTCTCTCTTTTATTTCTGGTTCTTATGTCCCTGACTCCTTACATCCTTCACCTTCCCCTCTCCCATCGCTCTTTTATTTCTGGTTCTTTGGTCCCCGACTCCTTACATCCTTCACCTTCCCCTCTCCCATCGCTCTTTTATTTCTGGTTCTTTGGTCCCCGACTCCTTACATCCTTCACCTTCCCCTCTCCCATCGCACTTTTATTTCTGGTTCTTATGTCCCTGACTCCATACATCCTTTACCTTCCCCTCTTCTCTCTCTTTTATTTCTGGTTATTATATCCCTGACTCCTTACATCCTTCACCTTCCCCTCTCCCATCTCTCTTTTTTTTCTGGTTCTTATGTCCCTGACTCCTTACATCCTTCACCTTCCCCTCTCTTCTCTCTCTTTTATTTCTGGTTCTTATGTCCCTGACTCCTTACATCCTTCACCTTCCCCTCTCTTCTCTCTCTTTTATTTCTGGGGTCTTATGTCGCTGATTCCTTACATCCTTCACCTTCCCCTCTCCCCTCTCTCTTGTATTTCTGGTTCTTATATCCCTGACTCCTTACATCCTTCCCTCTCCCATCGCTCTTTTATTTCTGGTTCTTTGGTCCCCGACTCCTTACATCCTTCACCTTCCCCTCTCCCATCCCACTTTTATTTCTGGTTCTTATGTCCCTGACTCCATACATCCTTTACCTTCCCCTCTTCTCTCTCTTTTATTTCTGGTTCTTATGTCCCTGACTCCTTACATCCTTCACCTTCCCCTCTCCCATCTCTCTTTTTTTTCTGGTTCTTATGTCCCTGACTCCTTACATCCTTCACCTTCCCCTCTCTTCTCTCTCTTTTATTTCTGGTTCTTATGTCCCTGACTCCTTACATCCTTCACCTTCCCCATCTCTCTTTTTTTCTGGTTCTTATGTCCCTGACTCCTTACATCCTTCACCTTCCCCTCTCTTCTCTCTCTTTTATTTCTGGTTCTTATGTCCCTGACTCCTTACATCCTTCACCTTCCCCTCTCTTCTCTCTCTTTTATTTCTGGGGTCTTATGTCGCTAATTCCTTACATCCTTCACCTTCCCCTCTCCCCTCTCTCTTTTATTTCTGGTTCTTATGTCCCTGACTCCTTACATCCTTCACCTTCCCCTCTCCCATCGCTCTTTTATTTCTGGTTCTTATGTCCCTGACTCCTTACATCCTTTACCTTCCCCTCTCCCCTCTCTCTTTTATTTCTGGTTCTTATGTCCCTGACTCCTTACATCCTTCACCTTCCCCTCTCCCATCTCTCTTTTATTTCTGGTTCTTATGTCCCTGACTCCTTACATCCTTCACCTTCCCCTCTCCTCTCTCTCTTTTATTTCTGGTTCTTATGTCCCTGACTCCTTACATCCTTTACCTTCCCCTCCCCTCTCCTCTGTCTTTTATTTCTGGTTCTTATGTCCCTGACTCCTTACATCCTTCACCTTCCCCTCTCTTCTCCTCTTTTGTTTCTGGTTCTTATGTCCCTGACTCCTTACATCCTTCACCTTCCCCTCTCCAACTCTCTTTTATTTCTGGTTCTTATGTCCCTGACTCCTTACATCCTTCACCTTCCCCTCTCTTCTCTCTCTTTTATTTCTGGGGTCTTATGTCGCTGATTCCTTACATCCTTCACCTTCCCCTCTCCCCTCTCTCTTTTATTTCTGGTTCTTATGTCCCTGACTCCTTACATCCTTCACCTTCCCCTCTCCCATCGCTCTTTTATTTCTGGTTCTTATGTCCCTGACTCCTTACATCCTTTACCTTCCCCTCTCCCCTCTCTCTTTTATTTCTGGTTCTTATGTCCCTGACTCCTTACATCCTTCACCTTCCCCTCTCCCATCTCTCTTTTATTTCTGGTTCTTATGTCCCTGACTCCTTACATCCTTCACCTTCCCCTCTCCTCTCTCTCTTTTATTTCTGGTTCTTATGTCCCTGACTCCTTACATCCTTTACCTTCCCCTCCCCTCTCCTCTGTCTTTTATTTCTGGTTCTTATGTCCCTGACTCCTTACATCCTTCACCTTCCCCTCTCTTCTCTCTCTTTTGTTTCTGGTTCTTATGTCCCTGACTCCTTACATCCTTCACCTTCCCCTCTCCAACTCTCTTTTATTTCTGGTTCTTATGTCCCTGACTCCTTACATCCTTCACCTTCCCCTCTCTTCTCTCTCTTTTATTTCTGGTTCTTATGTCCCTGACTCCTTACATCCTTCACCTTCCCCTCTCTTCTCTCTCTTTTGTTTCTGGTTCTTATGTCCCTGACTCCTTACATCCTTCACCTTCCCCTCTCTTCTCTCTCTTTTATTTCAGTTTCTTATGTCCCTGACTCCTTACATCCTTCACCTTCCGCTCTCTTCTCTCTCTTTTATTTCTGGTTCTTATGTCCCTGACTCCTTACATCCTTCACCTTCCCCTCTCTTCTCTCTCTTTTAGTTCTGGTTCTTATGTCCCTGACTCCATACATCCTTCACCTTCCCCTCTCTTCTCTCTCTTTTATTTCTGGTTCTTATGTCCCTGACTCCTTACATCCTTTACCTTCCCCTCTTCTCTCTCTTTTATTTCTGGTTCTTATGTCCCTGACTCCTTACATCCTTCCCCTTCCCCTCTCCATCTCTCTTTTATTTCTGGTTCTTATGTTCCTGACTCCTTACATCCTTCACCTTCCCCTCTCCCCTCTCTCTTTTATTTCTGGTTCTTATGTCCCTGACTCCTTACATCCTTCACCTTCCCCTCTCCATCTCTCTTTTATTTCTGGTTCTTATGTCCCTGACTCCTTACATCCTTCACCTTCCCCTCTCCCATCGCTCTTTTATTTCTGGTTCTTATGTCCCTGACTCCTTACACCCTTTACCTTCCCCTCTCCCCTCTCTCTTTTATTTCTGGTTCTTATGTCCCTGACTCCTTACATCCTTCACCTTCCCCTCTCCCATCGCTCTTTTATTTCTGGTTCTTATGTCCCTGACTCCTTACATCCTTTACCTTCCCCTCCCTCTCTCTTTTATTTCTGGTTCTTATGTCCCTGACTCCTTACATCCTTCACCTTCCCTCTCTCTCTCTCTTTTATTTCTGGTTCTTATGTCCCTGACTCCTTACATCCTTTACCTTCCCTCCTCTCCTCTCTCTTTTATTTCTGGTTCTTATATCCCTGACTCCTTACATCCTTCACCTTCCCCTCTCTTCTCTCTCTTTTGTTTCTGGTTCTTATGTCCCTGACTCCTTACATCCTTCACCTTCCCCTCTCCAACTCTCTTTTATTTCTGGTTCTTATGTCCCTGACTCCTTACATCCTTTACATTCCCCTCTCTTCTCTCTCTTTTGTTTCTGGTTCTTATGTCCCTGACTCCTTACATCCTTCACCTGCCCCTCTCTTCTCTCTCTTTTATTTCTGGTTCTTATGTCCCTGACTCCTTACATCCTTCACCTTCCCCTCTCCAACTCTCTTTTGTTTCTGGTTCGTATGTCCCTGACTCCTTACATCCTTCACCTTCCCCTCTCTTCTCTCTCTTTTATTTCAGTTTCTTATGTCCCTGACTCCTTACATCCTTCACCTTCCGCTCTCTTCTCTCTCTTTTATTTCTGGTTCTTATGTCCCTGACTCCTTACATCCTTCACCTTCCCTCTCTTCTCTCTCTTTTAGTTCTGGTTCTTATGTCCCTGACTCCATACATCCTTCACATTCCCCTCTTTCTCTCTTTTATTTCTGGTTCTTATGTCCCTGACTCCTTACATCCTTTACCTTCCCCTCTCCATCTCTCTTTTATTTCTGGTTCTTATGTCCCTGACTCCTTTCATCCTTCACCTTCCCCTTTCCACTCTCTCTTTTATTTCTGGTTCTTATGTCCCTGACTCCTTACATCCTTTACCTTCCCCTCTTCTCTCTCTTTTATTTCTGGTTCTTATGTCCCTGACTCCTTACATCCTTCCCCTTCCCCTCTCCATCTCTCTTTTATTTCTGGTTCTTATGTTCCTGACTCCTTACATCCTTCACCTTCCCCTCTCCCCTCTCTCTTTTATTTCTGGTTCTTATGTCCCTGACTCCTTACATCCTTCACCTTCCCCTCTCCATCTCTCTTTTATTTCTGGTTCTTATGTCCCTGACTCCTTACATCCTTCACCTTCCCCTCTCCCATCGCTCTTTTATTTCTGGTTCTTATGTCCCTGACTCCTTACACCCTTTACCTTCCCCTCTCCCCTCTCTCTTTTATTTCTGGTTCTTATGTCCCTGACTCCTTACATCCTTCACCTTCCCCTCTCCCATCGCTCTTTTATTTCTGGTTCTTATGTCCCTGACTCCTTACATCCTTTACCTTCCCCTCTCCCCTCTCTCTTTTATTTCTGGTTCTTATGTCCCTGACTCCTTACATCCTTCACCTTCCCCTCTCCTCTCTCTCTTTTATTTCTGGTTCTTATGTCCCTGACTCCTTACATCCTTTACCTTCCCCTCCCCTCTCCTCTCTCTTTTATTTCTGGTTCTTATGTCCCTGACTCCTTACATCCTTCACCTTCCCCTCTCTTCTCTCTCTTTTGTTTCTGGTTCTTATGTCCCTGACTCCTTACATCCTTCACCTTCCCCTCTCCAACTCTCTTTTATTTCTGGTTCTTATGTCCCTGACTCCTTACATCCTTTACCTTCCCCTCTCTTCTCTCTCTTTTGTTTCTGGTTCTTATGTCCCTGACTCCTTACATCCTTCACCTGCCCCTCTCTTCTCTCTCTTTTATTTCTGGTTCTTATGTCCCTGACTCCTTACATCCTTCACCTTCCCCTCTCCAACTCTCTTTTGTTTCTGGTTCGTATGTCCCTGACTCCTTACATCCTTCACCTTCCCCTCTCTTCTCTCTCTTTTATTTCAGTTTCTTATGTCCCTGACTCCTTACATCCTTCACCTTCCGCTCTCTTCTCTCTCTTTTATTTCTGGTTCTTATGTCCCTGACTCCTTACATCCTTCACCTTCCCCTCTCTTCTCTCTCTTTTAGTTCTGGTTCTTATGTCCCTGACTCCATACATCCTTCACATTCCCCTCTCTTCTCTCTCTTTTATTTCTGGTTCTTATGTCCCTGACTCCTTACATCCTTTACCTTCCCCTCTCCATCTCTCTTTTATTTCTGGTTCTTATGTCCATGTCTCCTTTCATCCTTCACCTTCCCCTTTCCACTCTCTCTTTTTTTCTGGTTCTTATGTCCCTGACTCCTTACATCCTTCACCTTCCCCTCTCCCTCTTCTCTTTTTTTTCTGGTTCTTATGTCCCTGTCTCCTTACATCCTTCACCTTCCCCTCTCCCATCGCTCTTTTATTTCTGGTTCTTTGGTCCCTGACTCCTTACATCCTTCTCCTTCCCCTCTCCCATCGCTCTTTTTTTCTGGTTCTTATGTCCCTGACTCCTTACATCCTTTACCTTCCCCTCTTCTCTCTCTTTTATTTCTGGTTCTTATGTCCCTGACTCCTTACATCCTTTACCTTCCCCTCTCCACTCTCTCTTTTATTTCTGGTTCTTATGTCCCTGACTCCTTACATCCTTCACCTTCCCCTCTCTTCTCTCTCTTTTATTTCTGGTTCTTATGTCCTTGACTCCTTACATCCTTCACCTTCCCCTCTCTTCTCTCTCTTTTATTTCTGGTTCTTATGTCCCTGACTCCTTACATCCTTCACCTTCCCCTCTCTTCTCTCTCTTTTGTTTCTGGTTCTTATGTCCCTGACTCCTTACATCCTTCACCTTCCCCTCTCCATCTCTCTTTTATTTCTGGTTCCTATGTCCCTGACTCCTTACATCCTTCACCTTCCCCTCTCTTCTCTCTCTTTTGTTTCTGGTTCTTATGTCCCTGACTCCTTACATCCTTCACCTTCCCCTCTCTTCTCTCTCTTTTATTTCTGGTTCTTATGTCCCTGACTCCTTACATCCTTCACCTTCCCCTCTCCCTCTCTCTTTTTTTTCTGGTTCTTATGTCCCTGTCTCCTTTCATCCTTCACCTTCCCCTTTCCACTCTCTCTTTTATTTCTGGTTCTTATGTCCCTGACTCCTTACATCCTTCACCTTCCCCTCTCTTCTCTCTCTTTTATTTCAGGTTCTTATGTCCCTGACTCCTTACATCCTTCACCTTCCCCTCTCCCTCTCTCTTTTTTTTCTGGTTCTTATGTCCCTGTCTCCTTTCATCCTTCACCTTCCCCTCTCTTCTCTCTCTTTTGTTTCTGGTTCTTATGTCCCTGACTCCTTACATCCTTCACCTTCCCCTCTCTTCTCTCTCTTTTATTTCAGGTTCTTATGTCCCTGACTCCTTACATCCTTCACCTTCCCCTCTCTTCTCTCTCTTTTATTTCTGGTTCTTATGTCCCTGACTCCTTACATCCTTCACCTTCCCCTCTCCATCTCTCTTTTATTTCTGGTTCTTATGTCCCTGACTCCTTACATCCTTCACCTTCCCCTCTCTTCTCTCTCTTTTATTTCTGGTTCTTATGTCCCTGACTCCTTACATCCTTCACCTTCCCCTCTCTTCTCTCTCTTTTATTTCTGGTTCTTATGTCCCTGACTCCTTACATCCTTCACCTTCCCCTCTCCCATCGCTCTTTTATTTCTGGTTCTTTGGTCACTGACTCCTTACATCCTTCACCTTCCCCTCTCCCATCGCTCTTTTATTTCTGGTTCTTATGTCCCTGACTCCATACATCCTTTACCTTCCCCTCTTCTCTCTCTTTTATTTCTGGTTCTTATGTCCCTGACTCCTTACATCCTTCACCTTCCCCTCTCCCATCTCTCTTTTTTTTCTGGTTCTTATGTCCCTGACTCCTTACATCCTTCACCTTCCCCTCTCCATCTCTATTTTATTTCTGGTTCTTATGT
This sequence comes from Oncorhynchus nerka, assembly GCF_034236695.1. NCBI lineage: Eukaryota > Metazoa > Chordata > Actinopteri > Salmoniformes > Salmonidae > Oncorhynchus > Oncorhynchus nerka. Next base: position 2,005,595 of record NC_088398.1, read on the forward strand.
CCCTGACTCCTTACATCATTTACCTTCCCCTCTCCATCTCTCTTTTATTTCTGGTTCTTATGTCCCTGACTCCATACATTCTTTACCTTCCCCTCTTCTCTCTCTTTTATTTCTGGTTCTTATGTCCCTGACTCCTTACATCCTTCACCTTCCCCTCTCCCATCTCTATTTTATTTCTGGTTCTTATGTCCCTGACTCCATACATCCTTTACCTTCCCCTCTTCTCTCTCTTTTATTTCTGGTTCTTATGTCCCTGACTCCATACATCCTTCACCTTCCCCTCTCCATCTCTATTTTATTTCTGGTTCTTATGTCCCTGACTCCATACATCCTTTACCTTCCCCTCTTCTCTCTCTTTTATTTCTGGTTCTTATGTCCCTGACTCCATACATCCTTCACCTTCCCCTCTCCCTCTCTCTTTTTTTTCTGGTTCTTATGTCCCTGTCTCCTTTCATCCTTCACCTTCCCCTTTCCACTCTCTCTTTTTTTTCTGGTTCTTATGTCCCTGACTCCTTACATCCTTCACCTTCCCCTCTCTCTCTCTCTTTTTTCTGGTTCTTATGTACCTGTCTCCTTACATCCTTCCCCTCTCCCATCGCTCTTTTATTTCTGGTTCTTTGGTCCCTGACTCCTTACATCCTTCACCTTCCCCTCTCCCATTGCACTTTTATTTCTGGTTCTTATGTCCCTGACTCCATACATCCTTTACCTTCCCCTCTTCTCTCTCTTTTATTTCTGGTTCTTATGTCCTTGACTCCTTACATCCTTCACCTTCCCCTCTCCCATCTCTCTTTTTTTTCTGGTTCTTATGTCCCTGACTCCTTACATCCTTCACCTTCCCCTCTCTTCTCTCTCTTTTATTTCTGGTTCTTATGTCCCTGACTCCTTACATCCTTCACCTTCCCCTCTCTTATCTCTCTTTTATTTCTGGGGTCTTATGTCCCTGATTCCTTACATCCTTCACCTTCCCCTCTCCCCTCTCTCTTTTATTTCTGGTTCTTATGTCCCTGACTCCATACATCCTTCACCTTCCCCTCTCCCTCTCTCTTTTTTTTCTGGTTCTTATGTCCCTGTCTCCTTACATCCTTCACCTTCCCCTCTCCCATCGCTCTTTTATTTCTGGTTCTTTGGTCACTGACTCCTTACATCCTTCACCTTCCCCTCTCCCATCGCTCTTTTATTTCTGGTTCTTATGTCCCTGACTCCATACATCCTTTACCTTCCCCTCTTCTCTCTCTTTTATTTCTGGTTCTTATGTCCCTGACTCCTTACATCCTTCACCTTCCCCTCTCCCATCTCTCTTTTTTTTCTGGTTCTTATGTCCCTGACTCCTTACATCCTTCACCTTCCCCTCTCCATCTCTATTTTATTTCTGGTTCTTATGTCCCTGACTCCTTCCATCATTTACCTTCCCCTCTCCATCTCTCTTTTATTTCTGGTTCTTATGTCCCTGACTCCATACATTCTTTACCTTCCCCTCTTCTCTCTCTTTTATTTCTGGTTCTTATGTCCCTGACTCCTTACATCCTTCACCTTCCCCTCTCCCATCTCTATTTTATTTCTGGTTCTTATGTCCCTGACTCCATACATCCTTTACCTTCCCCTCTTCTCTCTCTTTTATTTCTGGTTCTTATGTCCCTGACTCCATACATCCTTCACCTTCCCCTCTCCATCTCTATTTTATTTCTGGTTCTTATGTCCCTGACTCCATACATCCTTTACCTTCCCCTCTTCTCTCTCTTTTATTTCTGGTTCTTATGTCCCTGACTCCATACATCCTTCACCTTCCCCTCTCCCTCTCTCTTTTTTTTCTGGTTCTTATGTCCCTGTCTCCTTTCATCCTTCACCTTCCCCTCTCCATCTCTATTTTATTTCTGGTTCTTATGTCCCTGACTCCATACATTCTTCACCTTCCCCTCTCCCTCTCTCTTTTTTTTCTGGTTCTTATGTCCCTGTCTCCTTTCATCCTTCACCTTCCCCTTTCCACTCTCTCTTTTTTTTCTGGTTCTTATGTCCCTGACTCCTTACATCCTTCACCTTCCCCTCTCTCTCTCTCTTTTTTCTGGTTCTTATGTACCTGTCTCCTTACATCCTTCCCCTCTCCCATCGCTCTTTTATTTCTGGTTCTTTGGTCCCTGACTCCTTACATCCTTCACCTTCCCCTCTCCCATTGCACTTTTATTTCTGGTTCTTATGTCCCTGACTCCATACATCCTTTACCTTCCCCTCTTCTCTCTCTTTTATTTCTGGTTCTTATGTCCTTGACTCCTTACATCCTTCACCTTCACCTTCCCCTCTCCCATCTCTCTTTTTTTTCTGGTTCTTATGTCCCTGACTCCTTACATCCTTCACCTTCCCCTCTCTTCTCTCTCTTTTATTTCTGGTTCTTATGTCCCTGACTCCTTACATCCTTCACCTTCCCCTCTCTTCTCTCTCTTTTATTTCTGGGGTCTTATGTCCCTGATTCCTTACATCCTTCACCTTCCCCTCTCCCCTCTCTCTTTTATTTCTGGTTCTTATGTCCCTGACTCCTTACATCCTTCACCTTCCCCTCTCCCATCGCTCTTTTATTTCTGGTTCTTATGTCCCTGACTCCTTACATCCTTTACCTTCCCCTCTCCCCTCTCTCTTTTATTTCTGGTTCTTATGTCCCTGACTCCTTACATCCTTCACCTTCCCCTCTCCCATCTCTCTTTTATTTCTGGTTCTTATGTCCCTGACTCCTTACATCCTTCACCTTCCCCTCTCTTCTCTCTCTTTTATTTCTGGTTCTTATGTCCCTGACTCCATACATCCTTTACCTTCCCCTCTTCTCTCTCTTTTATTTCTGGTTCTTATGTCCCTGACTCCATACATCCTTCACCTTCCCCTCTCCCTCTCTCTTTTTTTTCTGGTTCTTATGTCCCTGTCTCCTTTCATCCTTCACCTTCCCCTTTCCACTCTCTCTTTTTTTTCTGGTTCTTATGTCCCTGACTCCTTACATCCTTCACCTTCCCCTCTCTCTCTCTCTTTTTTCTGGTTCTTATGTACCTGTCTCCTTACATCCTTCCCCTCTCCCATCGCTCTTTTATTTCTGGTTCTTTGTCCCTGACTCCTTACATCCTTCACCTTCCCTCTCCCATTGCACTTTTATTTCTGGTTCTTATGTCCCTGACTCCATACATCCTTTACCTTCCCCTCTTCTCTCTCTTTTATTTCTGGTTCTTATGTCCTTGACTCCTTACATCCTTCACCTTCCCCTCTCCCATCTCTCTTTTTTTTCTGGTTCTTATGTCCCTGACTCCTTACATCCTTCACCTTCCCTCTCTTCTCTCTCTTTTATTTCTGGTTCTTATGTCCCTGACTCCTTACATCCTTCACCTTCCCCTCTCTTATCTCTCTTTTATTTCTGGGGTCTTATGTCCCTGATTCCTTACATCCTTCACCTTCCCCTCTCCCCTCTCTCTTTTATTTCTGGTTCTTATGTCCCTGACTCCATACATCCTTCACCTTCCCCTCTCCCTCTCTCTTTTTTTCTGGTTCTTATGTCCCTGTCTCCTTACATCCTTCACCTTCCCTCTCCCATCGCTCTTTTATTTCTGGTTCTTTGTCACTGACTCCTTACATCCTTCACCTTCCCTCTCCCATCGCTCTTTTATTTCTGGTTCTTATGTCCCTGACTCCATACATCCTTTACCTTCCCCCTCTTCTCTCTCTTTTATTTCTGGTTCTTATGTCCCTGACTCCTTACATCCTTCACCTTCCCTCTCCCATCTCTCTTTTTTTCTGGTTCTTATGTCCCTGACTCCTTACATCCTTCACCTTCCCTCTCCATCTCTATTTTATTTCTGGTTCTTATGTCCCTGACTCCTTACATCATTTACCTTCCCCCTCTCCATCTCTCTTTTATTTCTGGTTCTTATGTCCCTGACTCCATACATTCTTTACCTTCCCTCTCTTCTCTCTCTTTTATTTCTGGTTCTTATGTCCCTGACTCCTTACATCCTTCACCTTCCCTCTCCCATCTCTATTTTATTTCTGGTTCTTATGTCCCTGACTCCATACATCCTTTACCTTCCCCTCTTCTCTCTCTTTTATTTCTGGTTCTTATGTCCCTGACTCCATACATCCTTCACCTTCCCTCTCCATCTCTATTTTATTTCTGGTTCTTATGTCCCTGACTCCATACATCCTTTACCTTCCCCTCTTCTCTCTCTTTTATTTCTGGTTCTTATGTCCCTGACTCCATACATCCTTCACCTTCCCCCTCTCCCTCTCTCTTTTTTTCTGGTTCTTATGTCCCTGTCTCCTTTCATCCTTCACCTTCCCTCTCCATCTCTATTTTATTTCTGGTTCTTATGTCCCTGACTCCATACATCCTTCACCTTCCCCTCCCTCTCTCTTTTTTTCTGGTTCTTATGTCCCTGTCTCCTTTCATCCTTCACCTTCCCCTTTCCACTCTCTCTTTTTTTCTGGTTCTTATGTCCCTGACTCCTTACATCCTTCACCTTCCCCTCTCTCTCTCTCTTTTTCTGGTTCTTATGTACCTGTCTCCTTACATCCTTCCCCTCTCCCATCGCTCTTTTATTTCTGGTTCTTTGGTCCCTGACTCCTTACATCCTTCACCTTCCCTCTCCCATTGCACTTTTATTTCTGGTTCTTATGTCCCTGACTCCATACATCCTTTACCTTCCCCTCTTCTCTCTCTTTTATTTCTGGTTCTTATGTCCTTGACTCCTTACATCCTTCACCTTCACCTTCCCCTCTCCCATCTCTCTTTTTTTTCTGGTTCTTATGTCCCTGACTCCTTACATCCTTCACCTTCCCCTCTCTTCTCTCTCTTTTATTTCTGGTTCTTATGTCCCTGACTCCTTACATCCTTCACCTTTCCCTCTCTTCTCTCTCTTTTATTTCTGGGGTCTTATGTCCCTGATTCCTTACATCCTTCACCTTCCCCTCTCCCCTCTCTCTTTTATTTCTGGTTCTTATGTCCCTGACTCCTTACATCCTTCACCTTCCCCTCTCCCATCGCTCTTTTATTTCTGGTTCTTATGTCCCTGACTCCTTACATCCTTTACCTTCCCCTCCCCTCTCCTCTGTCTTTTATTTCTGGTTCTTATGTCCCTGACTCCTTACATCCTTCACCTTCCCCTCTCTTCTCTCTCTTTTGTTTCTGGTTCTTATGTCCCTGACTCCTTACATCCTTCACCTTCCCCTCTCCAACTCTCTTTTATTTCTGGTTCTTATGTCCCTGACTCCTTACATCCTTTACCTTCCCTCTCTTCTCTCTCTTTTGTTTCTGGTTCTTATGTCCCTGACTCTTACATCCTTCACCTTCCCTCTCTTCTCTCTCTTTTATTTCTGGTTCTTATGTCCCTGACTCCTTACATCCTTCACCTTCCCCTCTCTTCTCTCTCTTTTGTTTCTGGTTCTTATGTCCCTGACTCCTTACATCCTTCACCTTCCCCTCTCTTCTCTCTCTTTTGTTTCTGGTTCCTATGTCCCTGACTCCATACATCCTTCACCTTCCCCTCTCTTCTCTCTCTTTTGTTTCTGGTTCTTATGTCCCTGACTCCTTACATCCTTCACCTTCCCCTCTCCAACTCTCTTTTATTTCTGGTTCTTATGTCCCTGACTCCTTACATCCTTTACCTTCCCCTCTCTTCTCTCTCTTTTGTTTCTGGTTCTTATGTCCCTGACTCCTTACATCCTTCACCTTCCCCTCTCTTCTCTCTCTTTTATTTCTGGTTCTTATGTCCCTGACTCCTTACATCCTTCACCTTCCCCTCTCTTCTCTCTCTTTTGTTTCTGGTTCTTATGTCCCTGACTCCTTACATCCTTCACCTTCCCCTCTCTTCTCTCTCTTTTGTTTCTGGTTCCTATGTCCCTGACTCCATACATCCTTCACCTTCCCCTCTCTTCTCTCTCTTTTATTTCTGGTTCTTATGTCCCTGACTCCTTACATCCTTTACCTTCCCCTCTTCTCTCTCTTTTATTTCTGGTTCTTATGTCCCTGACTCCTTACATCCTTTACCTTCCCCTCTCCAGCTCTCTTTTATTTCTGGTTCTTATGTCCCTGTCTCCTTTCATCCTTCACCTTCCCCTTTCCACTCTCTCTTTTATTTCTGGTTCTTATGTCCCTGACTCCTTACATCCTTCACCTTCCCCTCTCCCATCTCTCTTTTTTTTCTGGTTCTTATGTCCCTGACTCCTTACATCCTTCACCTTCCCCTCTCTTCTCTCTCTTTTATTTCTGGTTCTTATGTCCCTGACTCCTTACATCCTTCACCTTCCCCTCTCTTCTCTCTCTTTTAGTTCTGGTTCTTATGTCCCTGACTCCATACATCCTTCACCTTCCCCTCTCTTCTCTCTCTTTTATTTCTGGTTCTTATGTCCCTGACTCCTTACATCCTTTACCTTCCCCTCTTCTCTCTCTTTTATTTCTGGTTCTTATGTCCCTGACTCCTTACATCCTTTACCTTCTCCTCTCCATCTCTCTTTTATTTCTGGTTCTTATGTCCCTGTCTCCTTTCATCCTTCACCTTCCCCTTTCCACTCTCTCTTTTATTTCTGGTTCTTATGTCCCTGACTCCTTACATCCTTCACCTTCCCCTCTCCCATCTCTCTTTTTTTTCTGGTTCTTATGTCCCTGACTCCTTACATCCTTCACCTTCCCCTCTCTTCTCTCTCTTTTATTTCTGGTTCTTATGTCCCTGACTCCTTACATCCTTCACCTTCCCCTCTCTTCTCTCTCTTTTGTTTCTGGTTCTTATGTCCCTGACTCCTTACATCCTTCACCTTCCCCTCTCTTCTCTCTCTTTTATTTCAGTTTCTTATGTCCCTGACTCCTTACATCCTTCACCTTCCGCTCTCTTCTCTCTCTTTTATTTCTGGTTCTTATGTCCCTGACTCCTTACATCCTTCACCTTCCCCTCTCTTCTCTCTCTTTTAGTTCTGGTTCTTATGTCCCTGATTCCTTACATCCTTCACCTTCCCCTCTCCATCTCTCTATTATTTCTGGTTCTTATGTCCCTGACTCCTTACATCCTTCATCTTCCCCTCTCCCATCTCTCTTTTATTTCTAGTTCTTATGTCCCTGACTCCTTACATCCTTCACCTTCCCCTCTCCTCTCTCTTTTAGTTCTGGTTCTTATGTCCCTGACTCCTTACATCCTTCACCTTCCCCTCTCCTCTCTCTTTTAGTTCTGGTTCTTATGTCCCTAACTCCTTACATCCTTCACCTTCCCCTCTCCTCTCTCTTTTAGTTCTGGTTCTTATGTCCCTGACTCCTTACATCCTTCACCTTCCCCTCTCCTCTCTCTTTTAGTTCTGGTTCTTATGTCCCTGACTCCTTACATCCTTCACCTTTCCCTCTCCCCTCTCTCTTTTATTTCTGGTTCTTATGTCCCTGACTCCTTACATCCTTCACCTTCCCCTCTCCCATCGCTCTTTTATTTCTGGTTCTTTGGTCCCTGACTCCTTACATCCTTCACCTTCCACTGTCCCATCTCTATTTTATTTCTGGTTCTTATGTCCCTGACTCCTTACATCCTTCACCTTCCCCTCTCCTCTCTCTTTTATTTCTGGTTCTTATGTCCCTGACTCCATACATCCTTTACCTTCCCCTCTCCCATCTCTCTTTTATTTCTGGTTCTTATGTCCCTGACTCCTTACATCCTTCACCTTCCCCTCTCCCTCTCTCTTTTTTTTCTGGTTCTTATGTCCCTGACTCCTTACATCCTTCACCTTCCCCATCTCTCTTTTTTTCTGGTTCTTATTTCCCTGACTCCTTACATCCTTCACCTTCCCCTCTCTTCTCTCTCTTTTATTTCTGGTTCTTATGTCCCTGACTCCTTACATCCTTCACCTTCCCCTCTCCCATCGCTCTTTTATTTCTGGTTCTTATGTCCCTGACTCCATACATCCTTTACCTTCCCCTCTTCTCTCTCTTTTATTTCTGGTTCTTATGTCCCTGACTCCTTACATCCTTCACCTTCCACTCTCCCATCGCTCTTTTATTTCTGGTTCTTTGGTCCCTGACTCCTTACATCCTTCACCTTCCCCATCTCTTTTATTTCTGGTTCTTATGTCCCTGACTCCTTACATCCTTCACCTTCCCCTCTCTTCTCTCTCTTTTATTTCTGGTTCTTATGTCCCTGACTCCTTACATCCTTCACCTTCCACTCTCCCATCTCTATTTTATTTCTGGTTCTTATGTCCCTGACTCCTTACATCCTTTACCTTCCCCTCTCCATCTCTCTTTTATTTCTGGTTCTTATGTCCCTGACTCCTTACATCCTTCACCTTCCCCTCTCCTCTCTCTTTTATTTCTGGTTCTTATGTCCCTGACTCCATACATCCTTTACCTTCCCCTCTCCCATCTCTCTTTTATTTCTGGTTCTTATGTCCCTGACTCCATACATCCTTTACCTTCCCCTCTCCCATCTCTCTTTTATTTCTGGTTCTTATGTCCCTGACTCCTTACATCCTTCACCTTCCCCTCTCCCTCTCTCTTTTTTTTCTGGTTCTTATGTCCCTGACTCCATACATCCTTCACCTTCCCCTCTCCCTCTCTCTTTTAGTTCTGGTTCTTATGTCCCTGACTCCTTACATCCTTCACCTTTCCCTCTCCCCTCTCTCTTTTATTTCTGGTTCTTATGTCCCTGACTCCATACATCCTTCACCTTCCCCTCTCCCTCTCTCTTTTAGTTCTGGTTCTTATGTCCCTGACTCCTTACATCCTTCACCTTTCCCTCTCCCCTCTCTCTTTTATTTCTGGTTCTTATGTCCCTGACTCCTTACATTCTTTAGCTTCCCCTCTCCCCTTATCTCCTGTTTTTCTTCTCTCATTCCCTTTCCCTCAGTATTAGTGGATCAGTTGTCTTGTATTATAAGGCAATACCTTTTCATACTCTGCTCTTCATCTATCTTCCTCCTCTCCCTCTTCCTCCTCTTCGCCACCCTTCTGAGTGAGAGATGAACACTCCTCTCGACTCATTTTTACATCTCCATGTCTTGTTCAGTCTTAACCTCTTTAGTGGGCAAATCATGCAGACATGAGAGTAGGTTTTGTATTTGAGTGGGTGTGTGTGAGTGAACCAGCTGTATGTGTACCAGTGTGTGTATGTGTGTACCGGTGTGTGTGTATCTGTACCGGTGTGTGTGTGTGTGTGTGTACCGGTGTGTGTGTATCTGTACCGGTGTGTGTATCTGTACCGGTGTGTGTGTATCTGTACCGGTGTGTGTATCTGTACCGGTGTGTGTGTATCTGTACCGCGGTGTGTGTGTATCTGTACCGGTGTGTGTGTATCTGTACCGGTGTGTGTTTATCTGTCCCGGTGTGTGTATCTGCACCGGTGTGTGTGTATCTGTACCGGTGTGTGTGTATCTGTCCCGGTGTGTGTATCTGCACCGGTGTGTGTATCTGTACCGGTGTGTGTATCTGTACCGGTGTGTGTTTATCTGTACCGGTGTGTGTATCTGCACCGGTGTGTGTATCTGTACCGGTGTGTGTATCTGTACCGGTGTGTGTGTATCTGTACCGGTGTGTGTGTATCTGTACCGGTGTGTGTGTGTATCTGTACCGGTGTGTGTATCTGTACCAGTGTGTGTGTATCTGTACCGGTGTGTGTATCTGTACCGGTGTGTGTGTATCTGTACCGGTGTGTGTTTATCTGTCCCGGTGTGTGTATCTGCACCGGTGTGTGTGTATCTGTACCGGTGTGTGTGTATCTGTCCCGGTGTGTGTATCTGCACCGGTGTGTGTATCTGTACCGGTGTGTGTATCTGTACCAGTGTGTGTTTATCTGTACCGGTGTGTGTATCTGCACCGGTGTGTGTATCTCTACCGGTGTGTGTATCTGTACCGGTGTGTGTGTATCTGTACCGGTGTGTGTGTATCTGTGCCGGTGTGTGTGTATCTGTACCGGTGTGTGTATCTGTACCGGTGTGTGTGTATCTGTACCGGTGTGTGTGTATCTGTACCGGTGTGTGTGTGTGTGTGTGTGTGTGTGTGTGTGTGTGTGCTTGGGCTTTTACGAGGGATCCCTGTGCTTGGCTCCAAATCCTGAGCAGTCTGTGTGTGGGTGTTGTGAATACCAATACTGCTGCTATTCGATGCTGGAGAGAGGAGACGATGAGTGTTTTAGATGCCGGAGAGAGGAGAGGATGAGTGTGTTAGATGCTGGAGAGAGGAGAGGATGAGTGTGTTGGATGCTGGAGAGAGGAGAGGATGAGTGTGTTAGATGCTGGAGAGAGGAGAGGATGAGTGTGTTAGATGCTGGAGAGAGGAGAGGATTAGTGTGTTAGATGCTGGAGAGGATGAGTGTGTTAGATGCTGGAGAGAGGAGAGGATGAGTGTGTTAGATGCTGGAGAGAGGAGAGGATGAGTGTGTGGATGTATAACGGTGAGACTGACCATCTAAAGTATCTGTGTGTCTGTATGTGTCTGTGTCATTCATCATACATGTGGCTGTTTTATTATAATTGATGGATAAAGCCCATATTATATACTGTGTTGTGTTCCTCTGTATATTTCTGCTGTTCAGAGTCAATGAGAGAGTCAGGACACTGATCTATACTGTGTGGGAGTGTAGAGACCTGCTTAGCTCTTATTCTATCACTAACACTACTGCTTACACTGTGTGTGTGGGAGAGACTGGCCACGGCTACTCTATTCCTCTCTATTCATATATAGTGTTCTCTATTGTTCTCTATCAACTATATTCCTCTCTATTATTCTCTCTTCCTCTCTATTCACATCTATTGTTCCCTATTCCTCTTTATTCAGACCTATTGTTCCCTATTGTTCTCTATCAACTCTATCCCTCTCTATTCATATACATTGTTCTCTATTGTTCTCTATTCCTCTCTATTCATATCTAGTGTTCTCTATTGTTCTCTATTCCGCTCTATTCATATCTATTGTTCTCTATTGTTCTCCATTCCTCTCTATTCATATCTATTGTTCTCTATTCCACTCTATTCCTCTTTATTGTTCTCTATTCCTCTCTATTCATATCTATTGTTCTCTATTGTTCTCCATTCCTCTCTATTCATATCTATTGTTCTCTATTGTTCTCCATTCCTCTCTATTCATATCTATTGTTCTCTATTCCACTCTATTCCTCTTTATTGTTCTCTATTCCTCTCTATTCATATCTATTGTTCTCTATCAACTATATTCCGCTCTATTGTTCTCTATTCCCATCTATTCTTCTCTATTCCTCTCTATTGTTTTCCATCAACTCTATTACTCTCTATTGTTCTCATCTATCAACTCTATTCATCTCTATTGTTCTCTATTCCTCTTTATTGTTCTATATTTTTCTCTAGTGTCCTCTATTCCTCTCTATACATCTCTATTCCTCTCTGTTATTCTCTATTCCTCTCTATTGTTTTAATTCCTATCATTTCCTCTCTATTGTTTTCCATCAACTATATTCCTCTCTATTGTTTTCTATCAACTCTATTCCTCTCTATTGTTCTCATCTATCAACTCTATTCCTCTCTGTTGTTCTCTATTCCTCTCCATAACTCTCTATTCCTCTCTGTTGTCCTCTATTCCTCACCTATACCTCTCTATTCATCTCTGTTGTTCTTTATTCCTCTCTATTATTCTCTATTCCTCTCCATAACTCTCTATTCCTCTCTATTGTTATCATCTATCAACTCTATTCATCTCTGTTGTTCTCTATTCCTCTCCATAACTCTCTATTCCTCTCTGTTGTCCTTTATTCCTCTCTATACCTCTCTATTCCTCTCTATTGTTCTTTATTCCTCTCTATTATTCTTTATTCCTCTCTATAACTCTCTATCCCTCTCTGTTGTTCTTTATTCCTCTCTATTATCTTTATTCCTCTCTATACCTCTCTATTCCTCTCTGTTGTTCTTTATTCCTCTCTATTATTCTTTATTCCTCTCTATACCTCTCTATTCCTCTCTGTTGTTCTTTATTCCTCTCTATTATTCTTTATTCCTCTCTATACCTCTCTATTCCTCTCTGTTGTTCTTTATTCCTCTCTATTATTCTTTATTCCTCTCCCTAACTCTCTATTCCTCTCTGTTGTTCTTTATTCCTCTCTATTATTCTTTATTCCTCTCTATACCTCTCTGTTCCTCTCTGTTGTTCTTTATTCCTCTCTATTATTCTTTATTCCTCTCTATAACTCTCTATTCCTTTCTGTTATTCTTTATTCCTCTCTATTATTCTTTATTCCTCTCTATACCTCTCTATTCCTCTCTGTTGTTCTTTATTCCTCTCTATTATTCTTTATTCCTCTCTATACCTCTCTATTCCTCTCTGTTGTTCTTTATTCCTCTCTATTATTCTTTATTCCTCTCTATACCTCGCTATTCCTCTCTGTTGTTCTTTATTCCTCTCTATTATTCTTTATTCCTCTCTATAACTCTCTATTCCTCTCTATTATTCTTTATTCCTCTCTATTGTTCTATATTTTTCTCTAGTGTCCTCTATTCCTCTCTATACCTCTCTATTCCTCTCTGTTGTTCTTTATTCCTCTCTATTATTCTTTATTCCTCTCTATTATTCTTTATTCCTCTCTATTCCTCTCTATGGTTCTCTATCAACTCTATTGTAACTGTCACCATTGCGTTCAATGCTCCTGCGGTTCTGTATTTGTGGTTGATATGAGGGTTTATCCTGTTCAACTCTGAGCCGCTCTGGTGCCATTTTCTAAACAACACATAATACTGTATATATACCCTCATAAAGTACATTTTGGTTTCAAAAGTATAAGTCAATCAAACACATGCTTAGTACTGTTTGAAAGGTAAGACATTTGGGATTCTGATTAATGTGTCGGAAACAATGTGACGACTACAGGGTCCAAGATACAGCAGGCTAAAAAAACTGAAATGTACCGGTATAACGAGCGTGTTGAGAGTCAGGAAGCAAGTTCAGGGAGTGAGTGTTTTAATAAATAAAATAAACAATGAACACAAAACACAAACAACGCACCGACATGAAAACAGAGTCAACAACACCTGAGGAAAGAACCAATGGGAGAGACAGATATAGGGAAGATAATCAAGGAGGTGATGGAGTCCAGGTGAGTGTCATGAGGCGCTGGTGTGCGTGACGATGGTGACAGGTGTGTGGGATAATCAGCAGCCTGATGACCTAGAGGCTGGAGCGGGAGCATACGTGACAACTGGGGGATTCCGGTGTTTCTATGTCAAACAGTGTTGTTATATTTCAGTCTTCTGTGATGTATATAAAGTGTAATATTGGGATGCAAACTCAAAATGGAATACATTTCAGCTCTATATCTGACATGGTGCATGGTCTTCTTTAAGCTTTGTTGAAGCTCATAGCCATGAGTGTGTGAAGTGTATACTTTTGTTTCAAATTAGATTTGTTTAAGACCACAAAGAAACACTGTGACCCGGATCTACCCCACTGCAGTAAAACGTTAAAAGCGCATGGCTTGTGCAATGTGCATTTTTCGTCTTCCAGGAATGATATACATGAAAGTGATCTACTCTGGTCATCAGGTGTTGACTTGTATAGTTACATATATGACTCTGGCCATCAGGTGTTGTGATCTGATCTCTGGTCATCAGGTGTTGACTTGTATTGCTACATATGAAAGTGTCTACATCATCAGGTGTTGAATAGCTACATATGAAAGTGATCTACTCTGGCCATCAGGTGTTGACTTGTATTGCTACATATGAAGGTGATCTACTCTGGTCATCAGGTGTTGACTTGTATTGCTACATATGAAAGTGATCTACTCTGGTCATCAGATGTTGACTTGTATAGCTACATATGAAGGTGATCTACTCTGGTCATCAGGTGTTGACTTGTATTGCTACATATGAAGGTGATCTACTCTGGTCATCAGATGTTGACTTGTATTGCTACATATGAAGGTGATCTACTCTGGTCATCAGGTGTTGACTTGTATAGCTACATATGAAGGTGATCTACTCTGGTCATCAGGTGTTGACTTGTATTGCTACATATGAAGGTGATCTACTCTGGTCATCAGGTGTTGACTTGTATAGCTACATATGAAGGTGATCTACTCTGGTCATCAGGTGTTGACTTGTATTGCTACATATGAAAGTGATCTACTCTGGTCATCAGGTATCTGATGAGAGATGTTGTGGCTGAATATCTGTTCATCATTCCCAGCCCAATGGACAAACTCCACTTCTAATGAAATCAAACTCAGCCCGACTGTTAGTGTGTGAGTGTGAATGTGTGTGTGTGTGTGTGTGTGTGTGTGAGTATGTGTGTCCCATCAGCCGTCTGTCGATACCCTCAGACAGCCTTCACCCCTTTAACAGGAGAGGAGGGAGAAAAACAGCATCTCTCGCTTTCTCTCTAATTAGAAAGGACAAACCCAGTACTCTGATGGCCCGTCAGCTCTCTGTCAATACACACTGACACTATGCTCTATGTATGTGTGTGTGTGTGTGTGTGTGTGTGTGTGTGTGTGTGTGTGTGTGTGTGTGTGTGTGTGTGTGTGTGTGTGTGTGTGTGTGTGTGTGTGTGCGTGCGTGCGTGCGTGCGTGCGTGCGTGCGTGCGTGTGTGCGTGACAGCCTTCACGGACAAGCCGAGATGCGCAGCAGAGCAAACGATCCTCTCTCGTCTTCCAGATGACAAAGCAGGATCCTACAGTCACCCAATAGACTCTCTGTCCTGCTCTCCCTCCCTTCCTCACCCTCCCTGGTAGTAACACTGCCTTGACACGGCTCACTGACCTGACCAGGGACTTCTATAGGACAGGCACTTTCTACAGTTTCTATGTACATTTTCTGGCCATATTGACTGTCTCTGCCCCTAGCACTCACTGCATGCTTTGAGATAGCATTGACGCTGTGTTGAATAGCTGTGTATAAAGCCAGGGGCGATGGAGAAGCTAGCCCCTGTAGCAGGCGTGGCCTCGGTGTGAATGAATGAAACCAGAGCTGGGTTTTGATATGCTAATGTATTGAAATTGAAGGCTGTAGGGGACTGTGATGCTGGCAGGACACAGGGGAGAGATCTCTAGGGTATGGGGAGTTACCCTACACAGCCCTGGGTGACCAGGATAAGGCAGGGGACTGTGATGCTGGCAGGACACAGGGGAGAGATCTCTAGGGTATGGGGAGTTACCCTGCACAGCCCTGGGTGACCAGGATAAGGCAGGGGACTGTGATGCTGGCAGGACACAGGGGAGAGATCTCTAGGGTATGGGGAGTTACCCTACACAGCCCTGGGTGACCAGGATAAGGCAGGGGACTGTGATGCTGGCAGGACACAGGGGAGAGATCTCTAGGGTGTGGGGAGTTACCCTGCACAGCCCTGGGTGACCAGGATAAGGCAGGGGACTGTGATGCTGGCAGGACACAGGGGAGAGATCTCTAGGGTATGGGGAGTTACCCTGCACAGCCCTGGGTGACTAGGATAAGGCAGGGGACTGTGATGCTGGCAGGACACAGGGGAGAGATCTCTAGGGTATGGGGAGTTACCCTGCACAGCCCTGGGTGACCAGGATAAGGCAGGGGACTGTGATGCTGGCAGGACACAGGGGAGAGATCTCTAGGGTATGGGGAGTTACCCTGCACAGCCCTGGGTGACCAGGATAAGGCAGGGGACTGTGATGCTGGCAGGACACAGGGGAGAGATCTCTAGGGTATGGGGAGTTACCCTGCACAGCCCTGGGTGACCAGGATAAGGCAGGGGACTGTGATGCTGCAGGACACAGGGGAGAGATCTCTAGGATATGGGGAGTTACCCTGCACAGCCCTGGGTGACCAGGATAAGGCAGGGGACTGTGATGCTGGCAGGACACAGGGAGAGATCTCTAGGGTATGGGAGTTACCCTGCACAGCCCTGGGTGACCAGGATAAGGCAGGGGACTGTGATGCTGGCAGGACACAGGGGAGAGATCTCTAGGGTATGGGGAGTTACCCTGCACAGCCCTGGGTGACCAGGATAAGGCAGGGGACTGTGATGCTGGCAGGACACAGGGGAGAGATCTCTAGGATATGGGGAGTTACCCTGCACAGCCCTGGGTGACCAGGATAAGGCAGGGGACTGTGATGCTGGCAGGACACAGGGGAGAGATCTCTAGGGTATGGGGAGTTACCCTGCACAGCCCTGGGTGACTAGGATAAGGCAGGGGACTGTGATGCTGGCAGGACACAGGGGAGAGATCTCTAGGGTATGGGGAGTTACCCTGCACAGCCCTGGGTGACCAGGATAAGGCAGGGGACTGTGATGCTGGCAGGACACAGGGGAGAGATCTCTAGGGTATGGGGAGTTACCCTGCACAGCCCTGGGTGACCAGGATAAGCCCTAATACGCTGCTTTAAGAATGTCACTCACACACAGGCAAGGTGTTCCCATCCCTCACCCATATTGAGGGTTGCAGCGGAGGTCTGTATGGTGGTGTGAGAGGCTGTGGTGAATGTCTCTCCCCATCCCTTTCATTCATTATCTCTCAACCCTATCTCTACTTCTCTCCTTCATCATGTCTCCTAATTCATTATCTCTCCCCATCCCTTTCATTCATTATCTCTCAACCCTATCTCTACTTCTCTCCTTCATCATGTCTCCTAATTCATTATCTCTCCCCATCCCTTTCATTCATTATCTCTCAACCCTATCTCTACTTCTCTCCTTCATCATCTCTCTTCATTCATTATCTCCCTCATCCCTTTCATTCGTTATCTCTCAACCCTATCTCTACTTCTCTCCTTCATCATCTCTCTTCATTCATCATCTCTCAACCCTATCTCTACTTCTCTCACTTTCTCTCTTTTTCTTCCCTCTTACTCCCTTCTCTGTTTCATCCTCTCTCTCATTCCTCTTCTCCTCTGCACTCCTCTCTCTCATTCCTCATCTCCTCTGCATTCCTCTCTCTCATTCCTCATCTCCTCTGCACTCCCCTCTCTCATTCCTCATCTCCTCTGCATTCCTCTCTCTCATTCCTCATCTCCTCTGCACTCCTCTCTCTCATTCCTCATCTCCTCTGGACTCCTCTCTGTCATTCCTCATCTCCTCTGCACTCCTCTCTCTCATTCCTCATCTCCTCTGCATTCCTCTCTCATTTCCTCATCTCCTCTCATTCCTCATCTCTCTGCATTCTCTCTTCTCTCATCTTCTGCACTCCTCTCTCTCATTCCTCATCTCCTCTGCATTCCTCTCTCTCATCCCTCATCTCCTCTGCACTCCTCTCTCTCATTCCTCATCTCCTCTGCATTCCTCTCTCTCATTCCTCATCTTCTCTGCATTCCTCTCTCTCATTCCTCATCTCCTCTGGACTCCTCTCTCTCATTCCTCATCTCCTCTGCATTCCTCTCTCTCATTCCTCTTCTCCTCTGCACTCCTCTCTCTCATTCCTCATCTCCTCTGCACTCCTCTCT
This sequence comes from Oncorhynchus nerka, assembly GCF_034236695.1. Lineage (NCBI taxonomy): Eukaryota > Metazoa > Chordata > Actinopteri > Salmoniformes > Salmonidae > Oncorhynchus > Oncorhynchus nerka. The sequence goes on from NC_088398.1 coordinate 2,022,957, forward strand.
CTCATTCCTCATCTCCTCTGCACTCCTCTCTCTCATTCCTCATCTCCTCTGCACTCCTCTCTCTCATTCCTCATCTCCTCTGCACTCCTCTCTCTCATTCCTCATCTCCTCTGCACTCCTCTCTCTCATTCCTCATCTCCTCTGCATTCCTCTCTCTCATTCCCAATCTCCTCTGCACTCCTCTCTCTCATTCCTCATCTCCTCTGCACTCCTCTCTCTCATTCCTCATCTCCTCTGGACTCCTCTCTGTCATTCCTCATCTCCTCTGGACTCCTCTCTCTCATTCCTCATCTCCTCTGCATTCCTCTCTCTCTCATACCTTATCTCCTCTGCACTCCTCTCTCTCATTCCTCATCTCCTCTGCACTCCTCTCTCTCATTCCTCATCTCCTCTGCATTCCTCTCTCTCATTCCCCATCTCCTCTGCACTCCTCTCTCTCATTCCTCATCTCCTCTGCACTCCTCTCTCTCATTCCTCATCTCCTCTGGACTCCTCTCTGTCATTCCTCATCTCCTCTGGACTCCTCTCTCTCATTCCTCATCTCCTCTGCATTCTCTCTCTCTCATACCTTATCTCCTCTGCACTCCTCTCTCTCATTCCTCATCTCCTCTGCATTCCTCTCTCTCATCCCTCATCTCCTCTGCACTCCTCTCTCTCATTCCTCATCTCCTCTGCATTCCTCTCTCTCATTCCTCATCTTCTCTGCATTCCTCTCTCTCATTCCTCATCTCCTCTGGACTCCTCTCTCTCATTCCTCATCTCCTCTGCACTCCTCTCTCTCATTCCTCATCTCCTCTGCACTCCTCTCTCTCATTCCTCATCTCCTCTGCACTCCTCTCTCTCATTCCTCATCTCCTCTGCACTCCTCTCTCTCATTCCTCATCTCCTCTGCACTCCTCTCTCTCATTCCTCATCTCCTCTGGACTCCTCTCTGTCATTCCTCATCTCCTCTGGACTCCTCTCTCTCATTCCTCATCTCCTCTGCATTCCTCTCTCTCATACCTTATCTCCTCTGCACTCCTCTCTCTCATTCCTCATCTCCTCTGCATTCCTCTCTCTCATTCCCCATCTCCTCTGCACTCCTCTCTCTCATTCCTCATCTCCTCTGCACTCCTCTCTCTCATACCTTATCTCCTCTGCACTCCTCTCTCTCATTCCTCATCACCTCTGCACTCCTCTCTCTCATTCCTCATCTCCTCTGCACTCCTCTCTCTCATTCCTCATCTCCTCTGCACTCCTCTCTCTCATTCCTCATCTCCTCTGCACTCCTCTCTCTCATTCCTCATCTCCTCTGCACTCCTCTCTCTCATTCCTCATCTCCTCTGCACTCCTCTCTCTCATTCCTCATCTCCTCTGCACTCCCTCTCTCTCATTCCTCATCTCCTCTGCACTCCTCTCTCTCATTCCTCATCTCCTCTGCACTCCTCTCTCTCATTCCTCATCTCCTCTGCATTCCTCTCTCTCATTCCCCATCTCCTCTGCACTCCTCTCTCTCATTCCTCATCTCCTCTGCATTCCTCTCTCTCATTCCTCATCTCCTCTGCACTCCTCTCTCTCATTCCTCATCTCCTCTGCACTCCTCTCTCTCATTCCTCATCTCCTCTGCATTCCTCTCTCTCATTCCTCATCTCCTCTGGACTCCTCTCTGTCATTCCTCATCTCCTCTGCACTCTTCTCTCTCTCGCCACCCTTTGCCTCAATGACAAATTCTCTCAGCCATCTTCAGGTGGAATGCTCCTTCTTGAAGGAGTTCCCACACTTGTTGGCTGCTTTTCCTTCACTCTGTGGTCCAACTCATCCCAAACCATATCAATTTATAAAATATTTTTGGTTACTACATGATTCCAAATGTGTTATTTCATAGTTTTGATGTCTTCACTATTATTCTACAATGTAGAAAATAATAAAAATAATGAAAAACCCTGGAATGAGTGGATGTGTCAAAAGTTTTGCCTGGTACTGTGTAAGTGTGAACTTCTCAGAGAGTGGACGTGTCTCAGTGTCACGCCCTGTCAGATCCTTTTTATGTCTCTGTTTTGGTTTGGTCAGGGTGTGAGTTGGGGTGGGCATTCTATGTTTTGTGTTCTATGTTTTCTATTTCTTTGTGTTTGGTCGGGTATGGTTCTCAATCAGGGACAGCTGTCTGTTGTCTCTGATTGGGAAACTTACTTAGGTACCCTTTTCCCACCTGTGTGTGTGTGTGGGGGGTTGTCTCTGCTTAGAGCACTTTGCTTTTGGGCTTCACGGTTTGTTTTTGTCGTGTTTATTGTTTTGTTTGGCGTCATTTTGCTTAAAATAAAGAAAATGTTCACAACGCTGCACCTTGGTCCTCATCCTTCAACAGCCTTGACACTCAGAAAGTGTCAGTATGTGTGGTGTGCGTGAATAGCTTCAGAGAGGAAACTCTAGACTGGCAGACTGTGATTGTCAGTGATAGTGGGTTTCCAATGCATGATATGTTAGACATACTAGGTAGGTCCATGTCATATTTACAGCAGAGACGTCACTGTGTGTAGGAGTATCCTTGCAAGCAGTAGTTTGATTTGATCGTGTGTGTGTGTGTGGGGGGGGCTGGGAGAAAATAACAATGTAGTCCCCTGAGGAATCTCTGAGAGGTAATGACAAAGATTGTCCTCATGAAACCATATTCTCTTCACTCCGTGTGTGTGTGTGTGTGTGTGTGTGTGTGTGTGTGTGTGTGTGTGTGTGTGTGTGTGTGTGTGTGTGTGTGTGTGTGTGTGTGTGTGAAGAAGCAATTGTATGTAGGGGCATATGCATATGAGTGGGAGTAATGCATGTGGGTAATGTGTGTATACACTCCCACACACAGCAACTATGCTCCATCAACATTACCCATCATTCTCTCTCTCTCTCTCTCTCTCTCTCTCTCTCTCTCTCTCTCTCTCTCTCTCTCTCTCTCTCTCTCGGGAAGAGACACAGAATTATTTTTAACTGCACTGGAGAAACATTCATTATAACAACCCTGCAACCCACCCAAATCAAACTTAAATCTTACTTCTGCCAATGTCATAAGAATCTCCCCCAAAAGTGTAAACATTTAGTATGCATGGGAAGGGTACACACCGATGGTCGTTGTAAAGAGAAGTATTTCCTTCTCCATCCAACATTTCCTCACATGTCTTATTTAACTTGAAAGCCATGATTGCTAGGGTCATTTTAAGATGTCAAGCTTTAAAATCTGTTCAGCCATTTTGGCACAGTGACTCACTACCAAAACCAGACGCAACTGGTTTCAAGTGGCCAAAAGACGTAATGTGATCTCCTACTGCTATCTAGTGGACCAACTGGGAATCAGACAGAGGGTATATTTACATAAATGGATAGATAGAGACTTAAGCTTTCTCCTTACATACAGTGGGGCAAAAAAGTATTTAGTCAGCTACCAATTGTGCAAGTCCTCCCACTTAAAAGATGAGAGAGGCCTGTAATTTTCATCATAGGTACACTTCAACTATGACAGACAAAATGAGGGAAAAAAATCCAGAAAATCACATTGTAGGATTTCTTATGAATTTATTTGCAAATTATGGTGGAAAATAAGTATTTGGTCAATAACAAAAGTTTATCTCAGTACTTTGTTATATACCCTTTGTTGGCAATGACAGAGGTCAAACGTTTTCTGTAAGTCTTCACAAGGTTTTCACACACTGTTGCTGGTATTTTGGCCCATTCCTCCATGCAGATCTCCTCTAGAGCAGTGATGTTTTGGGGCTGTTGCTGGGCAACACGGACTTTCAACTCCCTCCAAAGATTTTCTATGGGGTTGAGATCTGGAGACTGGCTAGGCCACTCCAGGACCTTGAAATGCTTCTTACGAAGCCACTCCTTCGTTGCCTGGGTGGTGTGTTTGGGATCATTGTCATGCTGAAAGACCCAGCCACGTTTCATATTCAATGCCCTTGCTGATGGAAGGAGGTTTTCACTCAAAATCTCACGATACATGGCCCCATTCATTCTTTCCTTTACACGGATCAGTCGTCCTGGTCCCTTTGCAGAAAAACAGCCCCAAAGCATGATTTTTCCACCCCCATGATTCACAGTAGGTATGGTGTTCTTTGGATGCAACTCATCATTCTTTGTCCTCCAAACACGACGAGTTGAGTTTTTACCAAAAAGTAATATTTTGGTTTCATCTGACCATATGACATTCTCCCAATCTTCTTCTGGATCATCCAAATGCTCTCTAGCAAACTTCAGACGGGCCTGGACATGTACTGGCTTAAGCAGGGGGACACGTCTGGTACTGCAGGATTTGAGTCTCTGGCGTCGTAGTGTGTTACTGATGGTAGGCTTTGTTACTTTGGTCCCAGCTCTCTGCAAGTCATTCACTAGGTCCCCCCGTGTGGTTCTGGGATTTTTGCTCACCGTTCTTGTGATCATTTTGACCCCACGGGGTGAGATCTTGCGTGGAGCCCCAGATCGAGGGAGATTATCAGTGGTCTTGTATGTCTTCCATTTCCTAATAATTGCTCCCACAGTTGATTTCTTCAAGCCAAGCTGCTTACCTATTGCAGATTCAGTATTCTCAGCCTGGTGCAGGTCTACAATTTTGTTTCTGGTGTCCTTTGACAACTCTTTGGTCTTGGCCATAGTGGAGTTTGGAGTGTGACTGTTTGAGGTTGTGGACAGGTGTCTTTTATACTGATAACAAGTTCAAACAGGTGCCATTAATACAGGAGGGCATGCTGTCTGGTCCTCTGGCAGTCTCTATGGGGGTGCCACAGGGTTCAATTCTCAGGCTGACTCTTTTATCTGTATATATCAATGATGTTGCTCTTGCTGCGGGCGATTCCCTGATCCACCTCTACCCAGACGACACCATTCTGTATACTTCCGGCCCGTCCTTGGACACTGTGCTATCTAACCTCCAAACGAGCTTCTATGCCATACAACACTCCTTCCGTGGCCTCCAACTGCTCTTAAACGCTAGTGAAACCAAATGCATCCTTTTCAACCGGTCGTTGTCTGCACCCGCACGCCCGACTAGCATCACCACCCCGGATGGTTCCGACCTAGAATATGTGGACATCTATAAGTACCTAGGTGTCTGGCTAGATTGTAAACTCTCCTTCCAGACTCATATCAAACATCTCCAATCTAAAATCAAATCTAGAGTCGGCTTTCTATTCCGCAACAAAGCCTCATTCACTCACGCCGCCAAACTTACAATAGTACCGATCCTCGACTTCGGCGATGTCATCTACAAAATAGCTTCCAATACTCTACTCAGCAAACTGGATGCAGTTTATCACAGTGCCTTCCGTTTTGTTACTAAAGCACCTTATACCACCCACCACTGCGACCTGTATGCTCTAGTCGGCTGGCCCTCGCTACATATTCGTCGCCAGACCACTGGCTCCAGGTCATCTAAAAGTCCATGCTAGGTAAAGCTCCGCCTTATCTCAGTTCACTGGTCACGATGGCAACACCCATCCGTAGCACGCGCTCCAGCAGGTGTATCTCACTGATCATCCCTAAAGCCAACACCTCATTTGGACGCCTTTTGTTCCAGTTCTCTGCTGCCTGTGACTGGAAAGAATTTCAAAATTCGCTGAAGTTGGAGACTTTTATCTCCCTCACCAACTTCAAACATCAGCTATCTGAGCAGCTAACCGATCGCTGCAGCTGTACATAGTCCATCGGTAAATAGCCCACCCAATTTGACCTACCTCATCTCCATACTGTTTATATTTATTTACTTTTCTGCTCTTTTGCACACCAATATCGCTACCTGTACATGACCATCTGATCATTTATCACTCATTTATCACTCCAGTGTTAATCTGCTAAATTGTAATTATTCGCGTTAATTGTTTACTCCATGTGTAACTCTGTGTTGTCTGTTCACACTGCTATGCTTTATCTTGGCCAGGTCGCAGTTTCAAATGAGAACTTGTTCTCAACTAGCCTACCTGGTTAAATAAAGGTGAAATAAATAAAAAAAATAAACTAAAAGGTAACGAGTGGAGGACAGAGGAGCCTCTTAAAGAAGAAGTTACAGGTCTGTGAGAGCCAGAAATCTTGCTTGTTTGTAGGGGACCAAATACTTATTTTCCACCATAATTTGCAAATAAATTCATAAAAAATCCTACAATGTGATTTTCTGGATTTTTTTCTCATTTTGTCTGTCATAGTTGAAGTGTACCTATAATGAAAATTACAGGCCTGTCTCATCTTTTTAAGTGGGAGAACTTGCACAATTGGTGGCTGACTAAATACTTTTGTTGCCCCACTGTATGTAGCTATACAAGTCAACACCTGATGACCAGAGTAGATCACTTTCATATGTAGCAATACAAGTCAACATCTGATGACCAGAGTAGATCACTTTCATATGTAGCTATACAAGTCAACACCTGATGACCAGAGTAGATCACCTTCATATGTAACTATACAAGTCAACACCTGATGACCAGAGTAGATCACTTTCATATGTAGCAATACAAGTCAACACCTGATGACCAGAGTAGATCACTTTCATATGTAGCTATACAAGTCAACACCTGATGGCCAGAGTAGATCACCTTCATATGTAGCTATACAAGTCAACACCTGATGACCAGAGTAGATCACTTTCATATGTAGCTATACAAGTCAACACCTGATGACCAGAGTAGATCACTTTCATATGTAGCTATACAAGTCAACACCTGATGACCAGAGTAGATCACCTTCATATGTAGCTATACAAGTCAACACCTGATGGCCAGAGTAGATCACTTTCATATGTAGCTATACAAGTCAACACCTGATGACCAGAGTAGATCACTTTCATATGTAGCTATACAAGTCAACACCTGATGACCAGAGTAGATCACTTTCATATGTAGCTATACAAGTCAACACCTGATGACCAGAGTAGATCACTTTCATATGTAGCTATACAAGTCAACACCTGATGACCAGAGTAGATCACCTTCATATGTAGCTATACAAGTCAACACCTGATGGCCAGAGTAGATCACTTTCATATGTAGCTATACAAGTCAACACCTGATGACCAGAGTAGATCACCTTCATATGTAGCTATACAAGTCAACACCTGATGGCCAGAGTAGATCACCTTCATATGTAGCTATACAAGTCAACACCTGATGACCAGAGTAGATCACCTTCATATGTAGCTATACAAGTCAACACCTGATGGCCAGAGTAGATCACTTTCATATGTAGCTATACAAGTCAACACCTGATGACCAGAGTAGATCACTTTCATATGTAGCTAGAGAGATAGTGAAGGGAGGGTTAGGGGATGTGAAACAGAGGAGAGGAGAGATAGTGAAGGGAGGGTTAGGGGATGTGAAACAGAGGAGAGGAGAGATAGTGAAGGGAGGGTTAGGGGATGTGAAACAGAGGAGAGGAGAGATAGTGAAGGGAGGGTTAGGGGATGTGAAACAGAGGAGAGTAGAGATAGTGAAGGGAGGGTTAGGGGATGTGAAACAGAGGAGAGGAGAGATAGTGAAGGGAGGGTTAGGGGATGTGAAACAGAGGAGAGGAGAGATAGTGAAGGGAGGGTTAGGGGATGTGAAACAGAGGAGAGATAGTGAAGGGAGGGTTTGGGGATGTGAAACAGAGGAGAGATAGTGAAGGGAGGGTTATTTGTACCTTGTCAGCTCGGGGATTTGAACTTGCAACCTTTCGGTTACTAGTCCAACACTCTAACCACTAGGCTACGCTGCCGCCCGTGGTCATATAGGAGGTTTCCATGTCTGAGGGTAGAATTCTCCTCCTGTGGGAGAGGTCAGAGTGGAGATGAGAGGTCAGAGTGTAGATGAGAGGTCAGACTGTAGATGAGAGCTAAGACCCCCACTACCACACACTGGCGTATCCTGTGTTGTTGTGCAGAGTGCTTTGTTTGCAGTGTGTTCCAGTCTTCAAACCTTTATAGCACGAAATACTCTGCCACTGTGAAGCCATGGTGCAGGTGTTTACATCACACACACACACACACACACACACACACACACACACACACACACACACAACCACCACCAGCACCACCACCACCACCAGCACCACCACCAGCACCACCACCACCACCACGTATGTAATCCCTCTGAGAGTTAGAGAGCCTCTCACAGCAGTCAGTCTCCTCTCAGTAGTCCTCTGTTTCCTCTGCTCACTGCTATTTGTTTTTCTACTACAGTGTCTACCTCTGTCTATCTTCCTCCACCTCCTCTCCTGCTTGTTCTCTTACTTCACCTCTCCTACTGCTTGTTCTCCTACTTCACCTCCTCTCCTGTCTATTCTCCTACTTCACCTCCTCTACTGCTTGTTCTCCTACTTCACCTCTCCTACTGCTTGTTCTCCTACTTCACCTCCTCTACTGCTTGTTCTCCTACTTCACCTCCTCTACTGCTTGTTCTACTACTTCACCTCCTCTACTGCTTGTTCTCCTACTTCACCTCCTCTACTGCTTGTTCTCCTACTTCACCTCCTCTACTGCTTGTTCTCCTACTTCACCTCCTCTACTGCTTGTTCTCCTACTTCACCTCCTCTACTGCTTGTTCTCCTACTTTACCTCCTCTACTGCTTGTTCTCCTACTTCACCTCCTCTACTGCTTGTTCTCCTACTTCACCTCCTCTCCTGTCTGTTCTCCTACTTCACCTCCTCTACTGCTTGTTCTCCTACTTCACCTCCTCTACTGCTTGTTCTCCTACTTCACCTCCTCTGCTGCTTGTTCTACTACTTCACCTCCTCTCCTGTCTGTTCTCCTACTTCACCTCCTCTACTGCTTGTTCATCCTACTTCACCTCCTCTACTGCTTGTTCTCCTACTTCACCTCCTCTACTGCTTGTTCATCCTACTTCACCTCCTCTACTGCTTGTTCTCCTACTTCACCTCCTCTACTGCTTGTTCTCCTACTTCACCTCCTCTACTGCTTGTTCATCCTACTTCACCTCCTCTACTGCTTGTTCATCCTACTTCACCTCCTCTACTGCTTGTTCTCCTACTTCACCTCCTCTCCTGTCTGTTCTCCTACTTCACCTCCTCTACTGCTTGTTCATCCTACTTCACCTCCTCTCCTGTCTCTCTCTCTGTGTTTTCCCACTTTGTCTCTCTGTTGAAGGGTTGAAGGGTATGATGGATGTTTCAAAAACAGAAGACAACCTGAGTGGCAACACTAGATCAGATCGTGCTTTTGCCTGTGTGTGTGTGTGTGTGTGTGTGTGTGTGTGTGTGTGTGTGTGTGTGTGTGTGTGTGTGTGTGTGTGTGTGTGTGTGTGGTGTGTGTGGTCGCTGTTATGAGCTGGAGGTTATTTTAGCCTATTTTCTGTTTCAGACTTGGTTGCTCTTAGTGTACGACCCAGACAGGGACTCAGATATACAGTATATTCAGTTTAAAAAAAAGAATGAAACATCAATCATTACCTTTCTATGTAGTTTTAGAGAGAGTCAGGGATGCAGGACGAGAACAACACACACACACACACACACACACACACACACACACACACACACACACACACACACACACACACACACACACACACACACACACACATACTTCTATCTGGGTGGGTCAACTGAAACACAAAATCAGCCAAAATAACCTGCAGCCATGCAATCAGAAGGTTTCTTACTCTCTCCTCCGTATCTCTCAGGTCATGACCCACCCAATCAGAAGGGTTCTTACTCTCTCCTCCGTATCTCTCAGGTCATGACCCATCCAATCAGGAGGGTTCTTACTCTCTCCTCCGTATCTCTCAGGTCATGACCCATCCAATCAGAAGGTTTCTTACTCTCTCAGGTCATGACCCATCCAATCAGAAGGGTTCTTACTCTCTCCTCCGTATCTCTCAGGTCATGACCCATCCAATCAGAAGGGTTCTTACTCTCTCCTCCGTATCTCTCAGGTCATGACCCATCCAATCAGAAGGTTTCTTACTCTCTCCTCCGTATCTCTCAGGTCATGACCCATCCAATCAGAAGGGTTCTTACTCTCTCCTCCGTATCTCTCAGGTCATGACCCATCCAATCAGAAGGGTTCTTACTCTCTCCTCCGTATCTCTCAGGTCATGACCCATCCAATCAGAAGGTTTCTTACTCTCTCAGGTCATGACCCATCCAATCAGAAGGGTTCTTACTCTCTCCTCCGTATCTCTCAGGTCATGACCCATCCAATCAGAAGGGTTCTTACTCTCTCCTCCGTATCTCTCAGGTCATGACCCATCCAATCAGAAGGTTTCTTACTCTGTCAGGTCATGACCCATCCAATCAGAAGGGTTCTTACTCTCTCCTCCGTATCTCTCAGGTCATGACCCATCCAATCAGAAGGGTTCGTACTCTCTCCTCCGTATCTCTCAGGTCATGACCCATCCAATCAGAAGGGTTCTTACTCTCTCCTCCGTATCTCTCAGGTCATGACCAATCCAATCAGAAGGTTTCTTACTCTCTCCTCCGTATCTCTCAGGTCATGACCCATCCAATAAGAAGGTTTCTTACTCTCTCCTCCGTATCTCTCAGGTCATGACCCATCCAGTCAGAAGGTTTCTTACTCTCTCCTCCGTATCTCTCAGGTCATGACCCATCCAATCAGAAGGGTTCGTACTCTCTCCTCCGTATCTCTCAGGTCATGACCCATCCAATCAGAAGGGTTCTTACTCTCTCCTCCGTATCTCTCAGGTCATGACCCATCCAATCAGAAGGTTTCTTACTCTCTCCTCCGTATCTCTCAGGTCATGACCCATCCAATCAGAAGGGTTCTTACTCTCTCCTCCGTATCTCTCAGGTCATGACCCATCCAATCAGAAGGGTTCTTACTCTCTCCTCCGTATCTCTCAGGTCATGACCCATCCAATCAGAATGTTTCCTACTCTCTCAGGTCATGACCCATCCAATCAGAATGGTTCTTACTCTCTCCTCCGTATCTCTCAGGTCATGACCCATCCAATCAGAAGGGTTCTTACTCTCTCCTCCGTATCTCTCAGGTCATGACCCATCCAATCAGAAGGGTTCTTACTCTCTCCTCCGTATCTCTCAGGTCATGACCCATCCAATCAGAAGGTTTCTTACTCTCTCAGGTCATGACCCATCCAATCAGAAGGGTTCTTACTCTCTCCTCCGTATCTCTCAGGTCATGACCCATCCAATCAGAAGGGTTCTTACTCTCTCCTCCGTATCTCTCAGGTCATGACCAATCCAATCAGAAGGTTTCTTACTCTCTCCTCCGTATCTCTCAGGTCATGACGCATCCAATCAGAATGTTTCCTACTCTCTCAGGTCATGACCCATCCAATCAGAATGGTTCTTACTCTCTCCTCCGTATCTCTCAGGTCATGACCCATCCAATCAGAAGGTTTCTTACTCTCTCCTCCGTATCTCTCAGGTCATGACCCATCCAATCAGAAGGGTTCTTACTCTCTCCTCCGTATCTCTCAGGTCATGACCCATCCAATCAGAAGGGTTCTTACTCTCTCCTCCGTATCTCTCAGGTCATGACCCATCCAATCAGAAGGTTTCTTACTCTCTCAGGTCATGACCCATCCAATCAGAAGGGTTCTTACTCTCTCCTCCGTATCTCTCAGGTCATGACCCATCCAATCAGAAGGGTTCTTACTCTCTCCTCCGTATCTCTCAGGTCATGACCCATCCAATCAGAAGGTTTCTTACTCTCTCAGGTCATGACCCATCCAATCAGAAGGGTTCTTACTCTCTCCTCCGTATCTCTCAGGTCATGACCCATCCAATCAGAAGGGTTCGTACTCTCTCCTCCGTATCTCTCAGGTCATGACCCATCCAATCAGAAGGGTTCTTACTCTCTCCTCCGTATCTCTCAGGTCATGACCAATCCAATCAGAAGGTTTCTTACTCTCTCCTCCGTATCTCTCAGGTCATGACCCATCCAATCAGAAGGTTTCTTACTCTCTCCTCCGTATCTCTCAGGTCATGACCCATCCAGTCAGAAGGTTTCTTGCTCTCTCCTCCGTATCTCTCAGGTCATGACCCATCCAATCAGAAGGGTTCTTACTCTCTCCTCCGTATCTCTCAGGTCATGACCCATCCAATCAGAAGGTTTCTTACTCTCTCAGGTCATGACCCATCCAATCAGAAGGGTTCTTACTCTCTCCTCAGTATCTCTCAGGTCATGACCCATCCAATCAGAAGGGTTCTTACTCTCTCCTCC
>NC_088398.1:2040105-2092605 GCF_034236695.1 Oncorhynchus nerka
TTATTTGCTATCATTTATAATTTTGTTACAATGTATATTGTATACATTGTTGCTTTGGCAATATTGACACAATGTTTTTCATGCCAATAAAGCAGCTTGAATTTGAATTTGAATTTGAGAGAGAGAGGGATGGAGAGAGAGGGGGATGGATGAGAGAGGGATGGATGGAGAGAGGGAGGGATGGATGGATGGGGAGAGAGGGGGATGGATGGATGGAGAGAGAGGGGGATGGATGGATGGAGAGAGAGGGATGGATGGAGAGAGAGAGGATGGATGGAGAGAGAGAAATGGAGGGAGCGAGAGAGGGATGGATGGAGAGAGGGAGGGATGGATGGGGAGAGAGAGGGATGGATGGAGAGAGAGAGGGATGGATGGAGAGAGAGAGGGATGGATGGAGAGAGAGAGAGAGTTAGAGAGAGGGATGGAGAGAGAGGGGATGGATGAGAGAGAGAGGGATGGATGGAGAGAGAGAGGGATGGATGGAGAGAGAGAGGGATGGATGGATGGAGAGAGAGAGGGATGGATGGAGAGAGAGAGGGATGGATGGATGGAGAGAGAGGGATGGATGGAGAGAGAGAGGGATGGATGGAGAGAGAGAGGGATGGATGGAGAGAGAGAGAGAGAGAGAGGGATGGAGAGAGAGGGGATGGATGAGAGAGAGAGGGATGGATGGATGGAGAGAGGGAGGGATGGATGGAAAGAGAGGGATGGATGGAGAGAGAGGGGGATGGATGGAGAGAGAGAGGGATGGATGGAGAGAGAGAGAGGGATGGATGGATGGAGAGAGGGAGGGATGGTGGAAAGAGAGGGATGGATGGAGAGAGAGAGGGATGGATGGAGAGAGAGAGGGATGGATGGAGAGAGAGAGAGAGAGAGAGGGATGGAGAGAGAGGGGATGGATGAGAGAGAGAGGGATGGATGGATGGAGAGAGGGAGGGATGGATGGAAAGAGAGGGATGGATGGAGAGAGAGGGGGATGGATGGAGAGAGAGAGGAATGGATGGAGAGAGAGAGAGGGATGGATGGATGGAGAGAGGGAGGGATGGTGGAAAGAGAGGGATGGATGGAGAGAGAGGGGGATGGATGGAGAGAGAGAGGGATGGATGGAGAGAGAGAGAGGGATGGATGGATGGAGAGAGAGAGGGATGGATGGAGAGAGAGAGGGATGGATGGAGAGAGAGGGGGATGGATGGATGGAGAGAGGGGTGGATAGAGAGAGAGAGAGGGATGGATGGATGGAGAGAGAGAGGGATGGATGGAGAGAGAGGGGGATGGATGGAGAGAGAGAGAGGGATGGATGGATGGAGAGAGAGAGGGATGGATGGAGAGAGAGAGGGATGGATGGATGGAGAGAGGGGTGGATAGAGAGAGAGAGAGGGATGATGGATGGAGAGAGAGAGAGGGATGGATGGAGAGAGAGAGGGATGGATGGATGGAGAGAGAGGGGGATGGATGAGAGAAAGAGGGATGGATGGAGAGAGAGAGGGGTGGATGGAGAGAGAGAAATGGAGGGAGCGAGAGAGGGATGGTTGGAGAGAGAGAGGGATGGTTGGAGAGAGAGAGGGATGGATGGAGAGAGAGAAATGGAGGGAGCGAGAGAAATGGAGGGAGCGAGAGAGGGATGGATGGATGGAGAGAGAGAGAGAGGGATGGATAGAGAGAGAGAGGGATGGATGAGAGAGAGATAGAAATGGAGGGAGTGAGAGAGGGATGGATGGAGAGAGAGAGGGATGGATGAGAGAGAGCTATAAATGGAGGGAGTGAGAGAGGGATGGATGGAGAGAGAGAGGGATGGATGGAGAGAGAGGGATGGATGGAGAGAGAGAGGGATGAATTGAGAAAGAGGGATGGATGGAGAGATAGAAATGGAGGGAGAGAGAGAGGGGTGGAGAGAGAGAGAGGGGGATGGAGAGAGAGCGAGATGGATGGATGGAGAGAGAGAGAGGGATGGATGGAGAGATATAAATGGAGGGAGAGAGAGAGGGATGGATGGAGAGAGAGAGGGATGGATGGAGAGAGAGAGAGGGATGGATGGATGGAGAGAGAGGGATGGATGGAGAGAGAGAGGGATGGATCGAGAGAGAGAGAGAGAGGGATGGATGGAGGGAGAGCAAGGGATGGATGGATGGAGAGAGAGAGAGAGGGGTGGAGGGAGAGAGAGAGGGATGGAGGGAGAGAGAGAGGGATGGAGGGAGAGAGAGAGGGATGGATGGAGAGATAGAAATGGAGGGAGAGAGAGAGGGATGGAGGGAGAGAGAGAGGGATGGAGGGGGAGAGAGAGAGGGATGGAGGGCGAGAGAGAGGGATGGAGGGAGAGAGAGAGGGATGGATGGAGAGATAGAAATGGAGGGAGAGAGAGAGGGATGGAGAGAGAGAGAGAGAGGGATGGAGGGAGAGAGAGAGAGGGATGGAGGGAGAGAGAGGGATGGATGGAGAGAGAGAGGGATGGATGGAGAGAGGGATGGATGGAGAGAGAGAAATGGATGGAGAGAGAGAGGGATGGATGGATTGAGAGAGAGAGGGGTGGATGGAGAGAGAGGGATGGATGGAGGGAGAGAGGGATGGATGGAGAGAGAGAGGGATGGATGGAGAGAGAGAAATGGAGGGAGCGAGAGAGAGGGATGGGTGGAGAGAGAGAAATGGAGGGAGCAAGAGAGAGGGATGGATGAGAGAGAGGGGTGGATGGAGAGAGAGAGGGATGGAGAGAGACTGATGGATGGAGAGAGAGAGAGAGGGATGGATGGAGAGAGAGAGGAATGGAGAGAGAGGGGGATGGATGAGAGAGGGATGGATGGAGAGAGGGAGGGATGGATTGAGAGAGAGAGGGATGGATGGAGAGAGAGGGGGATGGATGGAGAGAGAGAGAGGGATGGATGGAGAGAGAGAGGGATGGATGGTGAGAGAGAAATGGAGGGAGCGAGAGAGGGATGGATGGGGAGAGAGAGGGATGTATGGAGAGAGAGAGGGATGGATGGAGAGATAGAAATGGAGGGAGAGAGAGAGGGATGGAGGGAGAGAGAGAGGGATGGAGGGAGAGAGAGGGGGGAGAGAGAGAGAGAGGGGGATGGAGGGAGAGAGAGAGAGAGGGATGGATGGAGAAAGAGGGGGGGATAGGGAGGGTCAGGAAAATAAAAACACACAGACTTTTTCACTTTGTCCAAACGGTGAAGAGACACATTTTATATCACAGTCTCTGTGACTAATACAGCACCTCTCTCTCCCTGTTTATCTCTCATTTCTCTCCCCCTTTATCTCTCCATTTCTCTCCCTCTTTGTCTCTCCCTCATCTCTCCCTCATCTCTCCCTCTCTCTCTCACTTTCTCTCCCTATTCATCTCTCCCTCTCTCTCCCTCTTTCTAGCCCTTTTCATCTATCCCTCTTTATCTCTCCCTCTCTCCCTTTTCTATTGCTTGAACCTCCTCTCCTTCTGTCTGTGTTTATTTTACCTTGCCCTTTCTGATGCTCATCTCTCTACACTCTGCAGCTTAAATATGTATTCTTTCAACCTCTCCTCCCCTTCTCTTCTCTCCCTCCATCCCTTTCTCTGTCCTCCAGACCTCTGCCTGCCTGTCTTTCTCTGTTTACTCAACATTTCTATAGAAAATGAGATTTAAAAACCGGTTCAGCCCCTGGTTCGACCATCATCTGGCAGAGGTACATCTGACAAGCGAAAGGCTCGGCACACGCTTACTCAGGCTGGCTGGCTCTCGTTCAGGCAAATTAGAAATAAGTGCACTCAGGTTATCCGGAAGGACATAGTTAGTTAGTTTAAGGATCAGTTCTCTCTCTGTGGGAAAACGTTTAAAGATCTGGAGACTAAACCCTCCTCCTCACAACGGCCCATGTCCCTTAATGTTGATGATGTGGTTGTTACTGACAAGAAGCACATGGCTGAGCTCTTTAATCACCGCTTTTAAGTCAGGATTCCTATTTGAGTCAGCCATATCTCCTTGCCCGTCCAACATTTCCTCATCCCACCCCTTCTAATGCAACTATCCCCGATGCTTCTCCCTCTGTTTCTCCCCCCCGCTACAAAGTCTCCCCCTGCAGGCCGCCACTGAGTCTCCAGGTGCTAAATGACCTCCTTAAACTTGACCCCCAAAATGTTTTTTATTATTGTGTCAAATCTCCAGTTGGCAACCCATCCCTTATGGGATTAATTGACACAAACAAACCTTACAATAATTCACGATGGTAATTGAAATGGGGTGGCAGGTAACCTAGTGGTTAGAGTGTTAGGCCAATAACCGAAAGGTTGCTGGATCAAATCCCTGAGCTGACAAGGTAAAAATCTGTCCTTCTTCCCCTAAGCAAGGCAGTTGACCCACTGTTCCCCGGTAAAGCCGTCATTTTAGATAATAATTTGTTCTTAACTGATTTGCCTAGTTAAATAAAATATGATTCTTCTTCTGGTGTTCTCTGCATTGTGCATCCTAACTGTTACAGGCCCATTTCTATTTTGCCCTGTTTATCAAAAGTGTTGGAAAAACTAGTCAATAATCAACTGACTGGCTTTCTTGACGTCTATAGTAGTCTCTCTGGTATGCAATCTGGTTTCTGCTCAGGTTATGGATGTGTCACTGCAACCTTAAAGGTCCTAAATGATGTCACCATTGCCCTTGATTCTAAGCAATGTTGTGCTGCTATTTTTATTGACTTGGCCAAAGCTTTTAATATGGTAGATCATTCCATTATTGTGGGCCGGCTAAGGAGTATTGGTGTCTTGGAGGGGTCTTTGGCCTGGTTTACTAACCACCTCTCTCAAAGAATGCAGTGTATAAAGTCAGAACATCTGCTGTCTCAGCCACTGCCTGTCACCAAGGGAGTACCCCAAGGCTCAATCCTAGGCCCCACACTCTTCTCAATTTACATCAAAAACATAGCTCAGACAGTATGAAGCTCTCTCATCCATTTATATGCAGATAATACAGTCTTATACTCAGCTGGCCCCTTCCCGGATTTTGTGTTGAACTCTCTACAACAAAGCTTTCTTAGTGTCCAAAAAGCTTTCTCTGCCCTTAACCTTGTTCTGAATACCTCCAAAACAAAGGACATGTTGTTTGCTAAGAAGAATGCCCCTCTCCCCACCAGTGTGATTACTACCTCTGAGGGTTTAGAGCTTGAGGTAGTCACCTCATACAAGTATGGCTAGACGGTACACTGTCCTTCTCTCAGCACATATCAAAGCTGCAGGCTAAAGTTAAATCTAGACTTGGTTTCCTCTATCGTAATCGCTCCTTTTTCACCCCAGTTGCCAAACTAACCCTTATTCAGATGACCATCCTACCCATGCTAGACTACAGAGATGTAATTTATAGATCGGCAGTTAAGGGTGCTCTCGAGCGGCTAGATTTTACCATTCGGCCATCAGATGTCCCACCAATGCTCCTTATAGGACACATCACTGCACTCTAAACTCTTCTGTAAACTGGTCATCTCTGTATACCTGTCGCAAGACCCACTGGTTAATGCTTATTTATAAAACCCTCTTAGGCCTCATTCCCCCCTACCTGAGATATCTACTGCATCCCTCATCCTCCTCATACAACACCCATTCTGCCAGTCACATTCTGTTAAAGGTCCCCAAAGCACACACGTCGCTCCTCGTTCACTGCAGCTAACGATTATGGACACTCTTACTGACAGTTGTGGCTGCTTTGCGTGATGTGTTGTTGTCTCTACCTTCTTGCCCTTTGTGCTGTTGTCTGTGCCCAATAATGTTTGTACCATGTTGTGTTGCTACCATGCTGTGTTATTGTCTTAGGTCTCTCTTTATGTAGTGTTGTGGTGTCTCTCTTGTCTTGATGTGTGTTTTGTCCTATATTTATATTTGATTTTAAATGTTTAATCCCAGCCCCCATCCCCGCAGGAGGCCTTTTGTCTTTTGGTTGGCCGTCATTGTAAATAAGAATTTGTTCTTAACTGACTTGCCTGGTTAAATAAAGGTTAAATAAAAATAATAAAAATAATAATCTACGCACCCACACACACACACACACACACACACACACACACACACACACACACACACACACACACACACACACACACACACACACACACACACACACACACACACACACTCTCTACCTCACGCTCTACCCATCTCTCTCTCTCTCCGTCTCTCTCTCCGTCTATCTTTCTCTTTATCTATCTGCTTGCTGAACAGTGGTTATATAAAGTGAGGCCTAAATGTGTGCTGTCTTCCGTGTTGGACACACACACTCACAACTCCCCCTTCACTCTGAAATAGTATGGTTAGCATTTTTCAGGTGGATCGCTAGCAGAACCTTCAGACAGAGAGAATAAGGTCATCACTGGACAGATAACCCACCACACTGTGACAACTGCATGGATATGTGTGAAACTGAAGAGAGAGACAGATGGATGGGAGATAAAGCTCAATACATAGATGTAGAGAAACAGAGAGAGAGACAGATGGATGGGAGATAAAGCTCAATACATAGATGTAGAGAAACAGAGAGAGAGACAGATGGATGGGAGATAAAGCTCAATACATAGATGTAGAGAAAGAGAGAGAGACAGATGGATGGGAGATAAAGCTCAATACTACATAGATGTAGAGAAACAGAGAGAGAGACAGATGGATGGGAGATAAAGCTCAATACATAGATGTAGAGAAACAGAGAGAGACATATGGATGGGAGATAAAGCTCAATACTACATAGATGTAGAGAAACAGAGAGAGAGACAGATGGATGGGAGATAAAGCTCAATACATAGATGTAGAGAAACAGAGAGAGACAGATGGATGGGAGATAAAGCTCAATACATAGATGTAGAGAAACAGAGAGACAGATGGATGGGAGATAAAGCTCAATACTACATAGATGTAGAGAAACAGAGAGAGAGACAGATGGATGGGAGATAAAGCTCAATACTACATAGATGTAGAGAAACAGAGAGAGAGACAGATGGATGGGAGATAAAGCTCAATACATAGATGTAGAGAAACAGAGAGAGACAGATGGATGGGAGATAAAGCTCAATACTACATAGATGTAGAGAAACAGAGAGAGAGACAGATGGATGGGAGATAAAGCTCAATACATAGATGTAGAGACACAGAGAGAGACTGTGAGATAAAGACAGAGACAGACTGTAAGATAAAGAGAGAGAGGGGAGGGAAGAGATAGCCTGAGAGATAAAGAGGGAGAGGGAGAGGGTAGAGAGAGACTGTGAGAGGGGAGAGAGCCCACAAAATGAGGTGGAAACTGAGCTGCACTTCCTCCTAACCAATGTTAGGAATGTTCCTGCCCAATGTATAACCATATTAGAGAGACATATTTCCCTCAGATTACACAGATCCACAAAGAATTCGAAAACAAATCCAATTTTGATAAACTCCCATATCCACTGGGTGAAATTCCACAGTGTGCCATCACAGCAGCAAGATTTGTGACCTGTTGCCACGAGAAAAGGGCAACCAGTGAAGAACAAACACCATTGTAAATACAACCCATATTTATGCTTATTTATTTTATCTTGTGTCCTTTAACCATTTGTACATTGTTAAAACACTGTATATATATTGTGGCGAAATCTGCACGGAGCCTTCACCGTGCGCTGCCACTTTAAGAGCGCATCAGCAGTAAGGAAGGAGGAAATAAAGAGAGCTCATTCAGCTCTTTGGGGAGGGGCTCTTGGGTGGCGCGACAGTTTGATTGTGTGTGCTGTGCTGCTGAAGTTTTGTTTGTTTTCAGTGTGTGTAGTTTATAAAGTATTTAACTCAATCATCGGTGTGATCGCTTTAGATCGTGGTTGTTTTTGTTTGGGACCGCGCCCGTTATGGATCGCATGGATTCGTAGCAACAGGCCTGAAGACCACAGCTAAGATTTCTCTTTCTCTCTCTTTCTCTTCCCTCTCGTTCCAGTGCTTTACCCTGCAACAGACACTCTATTTTTCAAATGCACTTCCCATTGAAGTTCATTGGAGCTGGACTATTATTGCCCTGCCAGAAGTATTTGGATGGACATTTTAGTTAAAAGGGAGGTTGCTTGCAAGTTGTGTATTGTTATGTGAATTGTATTGAGGTGAGGTGTACTAATGACATGTGGCCGAGAAGACTGTGGACATTTTTAAGGCCTTTGTTGTGTCGATGAACACCCCCCACATTCATACCCTCTGCACTCATCCACTGGACGATAATACATATTATTGCAAATCCTCTGTTGATGACTGGGTTCTTTCTTGTATGAAGTTGCTGTTGAATTGCTCTGCCATTATTATTATTATTATTATTATTATTATATGAGTGATTCTTGTTGGGGGTTACCCCTGTGCTGTGATGTGGGTTTTATATGGTGTGTATTCTCTTTTACATTTACATTTACATTTAAGTCATTTAGCAGACGCTCTTATCCAGAGCGACTTACAAATTGGTGCATTCACCTTATGACATCCAGTGGAACAGTAGTGCATCTAAATCTTTTAAGGGGGAGGGGGGGTGAGAGGGATTACTTTATCCTATCCTAGGTATTCCTTAAAGAGGTGGGGTTTCAGGTGTCTCCGGAAGGTGGTGATTGACTCCGCTGTCCTGGCGTCGTGAGGGAGTTTGTTCCACCATTGGGGGGCCAGAGCAGCGAACAGTTTTGACTGGGCTGAGCGGGAACTGTACTTCCTCAGTGGTAGGGAGGCGAGCAGGCCAGAGGTGGATGAACGCAGTGCCCTTGTTTGGGTGTAGGGCCTGATCAGAGCCTGGAGGTACTGAGGTGCCGTTCCCCTCACAGCTCCGTAGGCAAGCACCATGGTCTTGTAGCGGATGCGAGCTTCAACTGGAAGCCAGTGGAGGGAGCGGAGGAGGCGGGGGTGACGTGAGAGAACTTGGGAAGGTTGAACACCAGACGGGCTGCGGCGTTCTGGATGAGTTGTAGGGGTTTAATGGCACAGGCAGGGAGCCCAGCCAACAGCGAGTTGCAGTAATCCAGACGGGAGATGACAAGTGCCTGGATTAGGACCTGCGCCGCTTCCTGTGTGAGGCAGGGTCGTACTCTGCGGATGTTGTAGAGCATGAACCTACAGGAACGGGCCACCGCCTTGATGTTAGTTGAGAACGACAGGGTGTTGTCCAGGATCACGCCAAGGTTCTTAGCGCTCTGGGAGGAGGACACAATGGAGTTGTCAACCGTGATGGCGAGATCATGGAACGGACAGTCCTTCCCCGGGAGGAAGAGCAGCTCCGTCTTGCCGAGGTTCAGCTTGAGGTGGTGATCCGTCATCCACACTGATATGTCTGCCAGACATGCAGAGATGCGATTCGCCACCTGGTCATCAGAAGGGGAAAGGAGAAGATTAATTGTGTGTCGTCTGCATAGCAATGATAGGAGAGACCATGTGAGGTTATGACAGAGCCAAGTGACTTGGTGTATAGCGAGAATAGGAGAGGGCCTAGAACAGAGCCCTGGGGGACACCAGTGGTGAGAGCACGTGGTGTGGGGACAGATTCTCGCCACGCCACCTGGTAGGAGCGACCTGTCAGGTAGGACGCAATCAAGCGTGGGCGCGCCGGAGATGCCCAACTCGGAGAGGGTGGAGAGGAGGATCTGATGGTTCACAGTATCGAAGGCAGCCGATAGGTCTAGAAGGATGAGAGCAGAGGAGAGAGAGTTAGCTTTAGCAGTGCGGAGCGCCTCCGTGATACAGAGAAGAGCAGTCTCAGTTGAATGACTAGTCTTGAAACCTGACTGATTTGGATCAAGAAGGTCATTCTGAGAGAGATAGCGGGAGAGCTGGCCAAGGACGGCACGTTCAAGAGTTTTGGAGAGAATAGAAAGAAGGGATACTGGTCTGTAGTTGTTGACATCGGAGGGATCGAGTGTAGGTTTTTTCAGAAGGGGTGCAACTCTCGCTCTCTTGAAGACGGAAGGGACGTAGCCAGCGGTCAGGGATGAGTTGATGAGCGAAGTGAGGTAAGGGAGAAGGTCTCCGGAAATGGTCTGGAAAAGAGAGGAGGGGATAGGGTCAAGCGGGCAGGTTGTTGGGCGGCCGGCCGTCACAAGACGCGAGATTTCATCTGGAGAGAGGGGAGAAAGAGGTCAGAGCACAGGGTAGGGCAGTGTGAGCAGAACCAGCGGTGTCGTTTGACTTAGCAAACGAGGATCGGATGTCGTCGACCTTCTTTTCAAAATGGTTGACGAAGTCATCTGCAGAGAGGGAGGAGGGGGGAGGGGGAGGAGGATTCAGGAGGGAGGAGAAGGTTGCAAAGAGCTTCCTAGGGTTAGAGGCAGATGCTTGGAATTTAGAGTGGTAGAAAGTGGCTTTAGCAGCAGAGAGAGAAGAGGAAAATGTAGAGAGGAGGGAGTGAAAGGATGTAAGGTCCGCAGGAGGCGAGTTTTCCTCCATTTCCGCTCGGCTGCCCGGAACCCTGTTCTGTGAGCTCGCAATGAGTCGTCGAGCCACGGAGCGGGAGGGAGGACCGAGCCGGCCTGGAGGATAGGGGACATAGAGAGTCAAAGGATGCAGAAAGGGAGGAGAGGAGGGTTGAGGAGGCAGAATCAGGAGATAGGTTGGAGAAGGTTTGAGCAGAGGGAAGAGATGATAGGATGGAAGAGGAGAGAGTAGCGGGGAGAGAGAGCGAAGGTTGGGACGGCGCGATACCATCCGAGTAGGGGCAGTGTGGGAAGTGTTGGATGAGAGCGAGAGGGAAAAGGATACAAGGTAGTGGTCGGAGACTTGGAGGAGTTGCAACGAGGTTAGTGGAAGAACAGCATCTAGTAAAGATGAGGTCGAGCGTATTTCCTGCCTTGTGAGTAGGGGGAAGGTGAGAGGGTGAGGTCAAAAGAGGAGAGGAGTGGAAAGAAGGAGGCAGAGAGGAATGAGTCAAAGGTAGACGTGGGGGAGGTTAAAGTCGCCCAGAACTGTGAGAGGTGAGCCGTCCTCAGGAAAGGAGCTTATCAAGGCATCAAGCTCATTGATGAACTCTCCGAGGGAACCTGGAGGGCGATAAATGATAAGGATGTTAAGCTTGAAAGGGCTGGTAACTGTGACAGCATGGAATTCAAAGGAGGCGATAGACAGATGGGTAAGTGGAGAAAGAGAGAATGACCACTTGGGAGAGATGAGGATCCCGGTGCCACCACCCCGCTGACCAGAAGCTCTCGGGGTGTGCGAGAACACGTGGGCAGACGAAGAGAGAGCAGTAGGAGTAGCAGTGTTGTCTGTGGTGATCCATGTTTCCGTCAGTGCCAAGAAGTCGAGGGACTGGAGGGAGGCATAGGCTGAGATGAACTCTGCCTTGTTGGCCGCAGATCGGCAGTTCCAGAGGCTACCGGAGACCTGGAACTCCACGTGGGTCGTGCGCGCTGGGACCACCAGATTAGGGTGGCCGCGGCCACGCGGTGTGGAGCGTTTGTATGGTCTGTGCAGAGAGGAGAGAACAGGGATAGACAGACACATAGTTGACAGGCTACACAAGAGGCTACGCTAATGCAAAGGAGATTGGAATGACAAGTGGACTACACGTCTCGAGTGTTCAGAAAGTTAAGCTTACGTAGCAAGAATCTTATTGACTAAAATGATTAAAATGATACAGTACTGCTGAAGTAGGCTAGCTGGCAGAGGCTGCGTTGTTGACAATACACTAATCAAGTCGTTCCGTTGAGTGTAATAGTTTCTACTGTGCTGCTATTCGGGGCTAGCTGGCTAGCTAGCAGTGTTGATTACGTTACGTTGCGTTAAAAGAACGACAATAGCTGGCTAGCTAACCTAGGAAATCGCTCTAGACTACACAATTATCTTTGATACAAAGACGGCTATGTAGCTAGCTATGTAGCTAGCTACGATCAAACAAATCAAGCCGTTGTACTGTAATGAAATGAAATGAAAAATGTGATACTACCTGTGGAGCGAGCGAAATGCGACCCAGTTGTTGAGTGCAGAAGTTCTGTTCGGTAGACGTTGGCTAGCTGTTGGCTAGCTAGCAGAGTCTCCTACGTTAAGGACGACATAAAACTACACACTCTAAACTACACAATTATCTTGGATACAAAGACAGCAAAGACAACTATGTAGCTAGCTAACACTACACTAATCATGTCGTTCAGTTGAGTGTAATAGTTGTGCTGCTAATCGGTAGACGGTGGACTAGCTAACGGTGGACGTTAGCTAGCTGGCTAGCTGCATGGCAGTGTAGACTGCGTTAGGACGACGAAATACGATAATTACGCAATTATCTATGATACAAAGACGGCTATGTAGCTAGCTAAGAAGAAATTGCTAAGATTAGACAAATCAAACCGTTGTACTATAATGAAATGTAATGAAATGTAATACTACCTGCGGACCGAGTGCAGATGCGACCGCTCGCTCCAACCCGGAACCCTTTTCTCTCCGCTGGCTATCTGGTAAACAGGCTACACTCTAGGCAGTCTCTTCTGCTGATGTGTGTGGGTCTGGTAGTGGTTCTCTCTATTCTACTATTGTCCTTTCGGCATGGTTAATACCTGCCTGGCGCCCGAACAATATCTTTCTTTACCCCTCTAATAAATACCGCTACAATATAATATGACATTTGTAATGTCTTTATTGTTTTGAAACTTCTGTATGTGTAATGTTCACTGTTAATTTTTTATTGTTTATTTCACTTTCTATATTCACTTTATATATTATCTACCTCACTTACTATATTATCTACCTCACTTGCTTTGGCAATGTTAACACATGTTTCCCATGCCAATAAAGCCCTTGAATTGAATTGAATTGAAAAAATGTACTGAGAGGGACTGTGAGAGGGGAGAGAGAGGGACTGTGAGAGGGGAGAGAGAGGGACTGTGAGAGGGGAGAGAGAGGGACTGTGAGAGAGAGGGACTGTGAGAGACTGTGAGAGAGAGGGACTGTGAGAGGGGAGAGAGAGGGACTGTGAGAGGGGAGAGAGAGGGACTGTGAGAGGGGAGAGAGAGGGACTGTGAGAGGGGAGAGAGAGAGACTGTGAGAGGGGAGAGAGAGAGACTGTGAGAGGGGAGAGAGAGAGACTGTGAGAGGGGAGAGAGAGAGACTGTGAGAGGGGAG
This sequence comes from Oncorhynchus nerka, assembly GCF_034236695.1. Taxonomy (NCBI): domain Eukaryota; kingdom Metazoa; phylum Chordata; class Actinopteri; order Salmoniformes; family Salmonidae; genus Oncorhynchus; species Oncorhynchus nerka. Next base: position 2,053,133 of record NC_088398.1, read on the forward strand.
AGAGAGACTGTGAGAGGGGAGAGAGAGAGACTGTGAGAGGGGAGAGAGAGAGACTGTGAGAGGGAGAGAGAGACTGTGAGAGGGGAGAGAGAGACTGTGAGAGGGGAGAGAGAGAGACTGTGAGAGGGGAGAGAGAGAGACTGTGAGAGGGGAGAGAGAGAGACTGTGAGAGATAATACTGGTTCATACTCAGTACCTTCAAACCCCACTGCCGCGCTCAAAGAGCTGCCGCCACTGTCCTCAGAGTGTGTGTCGAGTGTGTGTTTGTGTGTGTGATCACTAGAAGTGGATTGGCAGACAGGCTGCGGCTGTATTTCCTGTCACATAAGCAACCTCTAACCTTCACCACTATGGGGGTCTGTCTCTGTTACACACACACACTCAAACATACACAAAGACACACACAAGGTATAAGTGTGTATCAATCTGTTCCTAATTAGAGCCATCATGATGACTCTTTGTAGGGCACATCGCGCACCACTCCCCAGCATTCTTCTTGCCAATGTCCAGTCTCTTGACAACAAGGTTGATGAAATCCGAGCAAGGGTAGCATTCCAGAGGGACATCAGAGACTGCAACGTTCTCTGCTTCACGGAAACATGGCTTACTGGGAAGACTCTATCCGATGCGGTGCAGCCAACGGGTTTCTCCACGCATCGCGCCGACAGAAACAAACATCTTTCTGGTAAGAAGAGTGGCGGGGGCGTATGCCTCATGACTAACGAGACATGGTGTGATGAAGGAAACATACAGGAACTCAAATCCTTCTGTTCACCTGATTTAGAATTCCTCACAATCAAATGTAGACCGCATTATCTTCCAAGAGAATTCTCTTCGATTATAATCACAGCCGTATATATCCCCCAAGCAGACACATCGATGGCTCTGAACAAACTTTATTTAACTCTTTGCAAACTGGAAACCATTTATCCGGAGGCTGCATTCATTGTAGCTGGGGATTTTAACAAAAGCTAATCTGAAAACAAGACTCCCTAAATTTTATCAGCATATCGATTGCGCAACCAGGGGTGGTAAAACCTTGGATCATTGTTACTCTAACTTCCGCGACGCATATAAGGCCCTGCCCCGCCCCCCTTTCTGAAAAGCTGACCACGACTCCATTTTGTTGATCCCTGCCTACAGGCAGAAACTTAAACAAGAGGCTCCCACGCTGAGGTCTGTCCAACGCTGGTCAGACCAAGCTGACTCCACACTCCAAGACTGCTTCCATCACGTGGACTGGGACATGTTTCGTATTGCGTCAGATAAAAATATTGACGAATACGCTGATTCGGTGTGCGAGTTCATTAGAACGTGCGTTGAAGATGTCGTTCCCATAGCAACGATAAAAACATTCCCTAACCAGAAACCGTGGATTGATGGCAGCATTCGCGTGAAACTGAAAGCGCGAATCACTGCTTTTAATCAGGGCAAGGTGTCTGGCAACATGACCGAATACAAACAGTGCAGCTATTCCCTCCGCCACGCTATTAAACAAGCTAAGCGTCAGTACAGAGACAAAGTAGAATCTCAATTCAACGGCTCAGACACAAGAGGCATGTGGCAGGGTCTACAGTCAATCACGGACTACAAGAAGAAACCCAGCCCAGTCACGGACCAGGATGTCTTGCTCCCAGGCAGACTAAATCACTTTTTTGCCCGCTTTGAGGACAATACAGTGCCACTGACACGGCCTGCAACGAAAACATGCGGACTCTCCTTCACTGCAGCCGAGGTGAGGAAAACATTTAAACCTGTTAACCCTCGCAAGGCTGCAGGCCCAGACGGCATCCCCAGCCGCGCCCTCAGAGCATGCGCAGACCAGCTGGCCGGTGTGTTTACGGACATATTCAATCAATCCCTATACCAGTCTGCTGTTCCCACATGCTTCAAGAGGGCCACCATTGTTCCTGTTCCCAAGAAAGCTAAGGTAACTGAGCTAAACGACTACCGCCCCGTAGCACTCACTTCCGTCATCATTAAGTGCTTTGAGAGACTAGTCAAGGACCATATCACCTCCACCCTACCTGACACCCTAGACCCACTCCAATTTGCTTACCGCCCAAATAGGTCCACAGACGATGCAATCTCAACCACACTGCACACTGCCCTAACCCACCTGGACAAGAGGAATACCTATGTGAGAATGCTGTTCATCGACTACAGCTCGGCATTCAACACCATAGTACCCTCCAAGCTCGTCATCATGCTCGAGACCCTGGGTCTCGACCCCGCCCCGTGCAACTGGGTACTGGACTTCCTGACGGGCCGCCCCCAGGTGGTGAGGGTAGGCAACAACATCTCCTCCCCGCTGATCCTCAACACGGGGGCCCCACAAGGGTGCGTTCTGAGCCCTCTCCTGTACTCCCTGTTCACCCATGACTGCGTGGCCACGCACGCCTCCAACTCAATCATCAAGTTTGCCAACGACACAACAGTGGTAGGCTTGATTACCAACAACGACGAGACGGCCTACAGGGAGGAGGTGAGGGCCCTCGGAGTGTGGTGTCAGGAAAATAACCTCACACTCAACGTCAACAAAACTAAGGAGATGATTGTGGACTTCAGGAAACAGCAGAGGGAACACCCCTATCCACATCGATGGAACAGTAGTGGAGAGGGTAGCAAGTTTAAGTTCCTCGGCATACACATCACAGACAAACTGAATTGGTCCACTCACACTGACAGCGTCGTGAAGAAGGCGCAGCAGCGCCTCTTCAACCTCAGGAGGCTGAAGAAATTCGGCTTGTCACCAAAAGCACTCACAAACTTCTATAGATGCACAATCGAGAGCATCCTGGCGGGCTGTATCACCGCCTGGTACGGCAACTGCTCCGCCCTCAACCGTAAGGCTCTCCAGAGGGTAGTGAGGTCTGCACAACGCATCACCGGGGGCAAACTACCTGCCCTCCAGGACACCTACACCACCCGATGTTACAGGAAGGCCATAAAGATCATCAAGGACATCAACCACCCGAACCACTGCCTGTTCACCCCGCTATCATCCAGAAGGCGAGGTCAGTACAGGTGCATCAAAGCTGGGACCGAGAGACTGAAAAACAGCTTCTATCTCAAGGCCATCAGACTGTTAAACAGCCACCACTAACATTGAGTGGCTGCTGCCACCACACTGTCATTGACACTGACCCAACTCCAGCCACTTTAATAATGGGAATTGATGGGAAATGATGTAAATATATCACTAGCCACTTTAAACAATGCTACCTTATATAATGTTACTTACCCTACATTATTCATCTCATATGCATACGTATATACTGTACTCTACATCATCGACTGCATCCTTATGTAATACATGTATCACTAGCCACTTTAACTATGCCACTTTGTTTACTTTGTCTACATACTCATCTCATATGTATATACTGTACTCGATACCATCTCCTGTATGCTGCTCTGTACCATCACTCATTCATATATCCTTATGTACATATTCTTTATCCCCTTACACTGTGTATAAGACAGTAGTTTTGGAATTGTTAGTTAGATTACTTGTTGGTTATCACTGCATTGTCGGAACTAGAAGCACAAGCATTTCGCTACACTCGCATTAACATCTGCTAACCATGTGTATGTGACAAATAAAATTTGATTTGATTTGTAATGGAGGACTGGCTCAGACAAAGGGTCAAAACACACACACACACACACACAGACACAGACACTCTGCACGTTGCCCGGGGTTGAAGGTGTGCACTGTTGGAGACTCCAGAGCAGCAGTGTTCTCCATCTCCTTTTCTCTCCTCTTCTCTATTTTAGACACCCCTCTCTTTCCTCCCGCACTTTATCTGACCTCCTCTGATCTCTATGATTCTCTCCCTGTCCCTCCCTCACTTTATCTGACCTCCTCTGCTCTCTATGATTCTCTCCCTGTCCCTCTCCCTCACTTTATCTGACCTCCTCTGCTCTCTATGATTCTCTCCCTGTCCCTCTCCCTCACTTTATCTGACCTCTGCTCTCTATGATTCTCTCCCTGTCCCTCTCCCTCACTTTATCTGACCTCTGCTCTCTATGATTCTCTCCCTGTCCCTCTCCCTCACTTTATCTGACCTCCTCTACTCTCTATGATTCTCTCCCTGTCCCTCTCCCTCACTTTATCTGACCTCTGCTCTCTATGATTCTCTCCCTGTCCCTCCCTCACTTTATCTGACCTCTGCTCTCTATGATTCTCTCCCTGTCCCTCTCCCTCACTTTATCTGACCTCCTCTGCTCTCTATGATTCTCTCCCTGTCCCTCTCTCCCTCACTTTATCTGACCTCCTGCTCTCTATGATTCTCTCCCTCACTTTATCTGACCTCCTCTGCTCTCTATGATTATCTCCCTCTCGCTCACTTTATCTGACCTCCTCTGCTCTCTATGATTCCCTCCCTCTCCTTCACTTTATCTGACCTCCTCTGCTCTCTATGATTCTCTCCCTCTCGCTCACTTTATCTGACCTCCTCTGCTCTCTATGATTCTCTCCCTCTCTCTCACTTTATCTGACCTCCTCTGCTCTCTATGATTCTCTCCCTCTCTCTCACTTTATCTGACCTCCTCTGCTCTCTCTGATTCTCACTTTATCTGACCTCCTCTGCTCTCTATGATTCTCTCTCACTCTCTCTCAATTCTATCAGACACTGTCCCTCATCTTATGGCAGGCAGCAGTGTAGTGCGCTGCCAACCTACAGCTCTCTGCGTCCTCCCCCAACGGGACGGGTAGCCTACTCTCATCAGAGAGGTCTTTGAAACCTTGAATAAGGGTTTCAAATTTGGGAAAATGACACTCTCTAATTGTTTTATATTTTTGACATTTTGTCAGGAAATGCAGGTCTGTCTCAGGTTCTGCTGTTGTGCAGTGGTTGCACAGCCTTTCCTCAACAGAGAGCCAGATTTTCCTGTGTCTACCCTTCTCAATGGCAAGGCTGTGCTCACTGAGCCTGCACTTTGTCAAGGTTTTTCGAAGGTTTTGGTCAAATATTTAGCCACCGTGTACTGTCGATTTAGGGCCAGTTAGCACTGCATTTTGCTTTGTGTGTGTGCTTGTGTTTCCCAATAAGCAATGTAGTTTTGTTTTAATTGGTTGTATTCTGATTAATTGGATGTTCTAGTCTTGAGGCTTCAGTGTGTTAGTAGAACAGGTTTGTGAATTCAGCCCCAGGACCAGCTGGATGAAGGGACTCTTTTCTTTGCTCAGCTCTTGGCATTGCAGGGCTTGGTGATGATATGAGAGGGGGTCACTGTATTTTAGATGTTTCTAAAACTTAATTGCTATTTTTTGAGTTTTTAATATTAGTGGATATTGGCCCACAGTTGAAGTCGGAAGTTTACATACACTTAGGTTGGAGTCATTAAAATTCGTTTTTCAACCACTCTACAAATGTCTTGTTTTGGCAAATCTACTTTGTTCATGACACAAGTAATTTTTCCAACAATTGTTTGCAGACAGATTATTTCACTTATAATTCACTGTATCACAATTCCAGTGGGTCAGAAGTTTATATACACTAAGTTGACTGTGCCTTTAAACAGCTTGGAAAATTCCAGAAAATGATGTCATGGCTTCAGAAGCTTCTGATGGGCTAATTGACATAATTTGAGTCAATTGGAGGTGTACCTGTGGATGTATTTCAAGGCCTACCTTCAAACTCAGTGCCTCTTTGCTTGACATCATAGGAAAATCAAAAGAAATCAGCCAAGACCTCAGAAAAAAATTGTAGACCTGCACACGTCTGGTTCATCCTTGGGAGCAATTTCCAAATGCCTGAAGGTACTACGTTCATCTGTACAAACAATAGTACGCAAGTATAAACACTGAAGGAAACAGGTACAAAAGTATCTATATCCACAGTAAAACGAGTCCTATATCGACATATCCTGAAAGGCCGCTCAGCAAGGAAGAAGCCACTGCTCCAAAAGCGCCTTAAAAAAGCCAGACTACGGTTTGCAACTGCACATGGGGACAAAGATCATACTTTTGGCGAAAATGTCCTCTGGTCTGATGAAACAAAAATAGATCTGTTTGGCCATAATAACCACCGTTATGTTTGGAGGAAAAAGGGGGAAGCTTGTAAGTCGAAGAACATCATCCCAACCGTGAAGCACGGGGGTGGCAGCATCATGTTGTGGGGGTGCTTTGCTGCAGGAGGGACTGGTGCACCACAAAATATATGGCTTCATGAGGAAGGAAAGTCATGTGGATATATTGAAGCAACATCTCAAGACATCAATTAAAGTTTGGTCGCAAATGTGTCTTCCAAATGGACAACGACCCCAAGCATACTTCCAAAGTTGTGGCAAAATGGCTTAAGGACAACAAAGTCAAGGTATTGGAGTGTCCATCACAAAGCCCTGACCTCAAACCCATGGAAATTTGTGGGCAGAACTGAAAAGTGTGTGTGAGCAAGGAGGCCTACAAACCTGACTCAGTTACACCAGCTCTGTCAGGAGGAATGGGCGAAAATACATCTCTCTCTCTCTGCATCTCTCTCTCTCTGCATCTCTCCATCTCTCTCTCTGCATCTCTCTCTCTCTGCATCTCTCTCTCTCTGCCTCTCTCTCTCTGCCTCTCTCTCTCTGCATCTCTCTCTCTGCCTCTCTCTCTCTGCATCTCTCTTTCTCTGCATCTCTCTCTCTCTGCATCTCTCTCTCTCTCTCTCTCTCTGCATCTCTCTTTCTCTGCATCTCTCTTTCTCTGCATCTCTCTTTCTCTGCATCTCTCTCTCTCTGCATCTCTCTCATCTCTCTCTCGCTCTCGCTCTCTCTCTGCATCTCTCTCTCTTTCTCTGCATCTCGCTCTCTCTGCATCTCTCTCTCTCCCTCTCTCTCTCTCAACATAGTGTGACAGTGAAGACACAGCAGTCATACAGAGGCGAGAGACTGCAGTAATTAACACTAATTAAAATGGCTCCCTTAACGAGATTCTGTCCTTTATGCATTGGCACGCGTGTGTGTCTATAAAACCTAATAAAATACATCCCACCTGTCTACAGTGTAGGGTTAGATGAAAAGAAAGATACAGACAGATGGTGAGAGAGAGAGAAACAGAGAGAGAGAGACAGAGTGAGACAGAGATACAGACCGAGAGAGAGAGAGGGTGGGAGAGAGAAACAGAGAGAGAGAAACAGAGAGAGAGAGACAGAGTGAGACAGAGATACAGACCGAGAGAGACAGAGAGAGAGAGAGCGTGGGAGAGAGAAACAGAGAGGGAGCGAGAGAAGGCTACATTTGTTTGTTAATGTAAGTCAGAAGAGGACAGGTTAAAAACAGCATTTGCGTGGCAAGTGTCACAGCTGTTCTACCAGCACACCTAATGTGTGATTTAATGTGCGTGTGTTTGTGTGTGTCTTAGAGTGTCAACATGCATGTGTGTATGTGTGTGCCAGCTGTTCCACCAGCACATAGTGTGAGATTTGTTCTCTGCTCTACACCACCAGCTAGGCCTACCAGACGATACCAGAGCCAGCCAACAATCGGCTCTCCAGGGCATCCAGTAGATGAGAGAGAGAGAGAGTCTCTCAGAGCGTTCACAGTCAGCCAACTGAAACCTATCAGACCACAGCAAAATCACAGTCTACTTGAACAGATCAATACTCAATCATGAGGCATCAAAGCCAAAGGAACTGAGTAACATTAAGAAATGCTATAGATGGAAGGAATGCAGTTTGGAAACCTACCAAAAAACAATAGGCAACAACAAATTCAATCCCTTTTAGACAATTTCCTGGGTAAAACGTTCCACTGTAATAGTGAAGGTGTAAACTTGGCAGTAGAAAATCTTAACAGTATATTTGACCTCTCAGCTTCCCTATCAAATCTAAAAATCTCAAATAGAAAACCGAAGAAATTGAACAACAATGACAAATGGTTTGATGAAGAATGCAAAAATCTAAGAAAGAAATTGAGAAACCTGTCCAACCAAAAACCTGAGTCTACGCCTTCACTATGGTGAATCACTAAAACAATACAGAAATACACTACGGAAATCAGCTCAATGTAATTGAAGAATCCATAGACTCTAACCACTTCTGGGAAAAATGGAAAACACTAAACAAACAACAACACGAAGAATTATCTATCCAAAATGGAGATGTATGGGTAAACCACTTCTCCAATCCTTTTGGCTCTATAACAAAGAATAAAGAGCAAAAACATATACATGATCAAATACAGATCTTAGAATCAACTGATCACCCCAATCCACAAAAGTGGAGACAAATTTGACCCCAATAACTACCGTGGAATATGTGTCAACAGTAACCTTGGGAAAATCCTCTGCATTATTATTAACAGCAGACTCGTACATTTCCTCAATGAAAACAATGTACTGAGCAAATGTCAAATTGGCTTTTTACCAAATTACCGTACAACAGACCATGTATTCACCCTGCACACCCTAATTGACAACCAAACAAACCATAACAACTTAACTTCTCATGCTTTGTTGATTTCAAAAAAGGCTTTGACTCAATTTGGCATGAGGGTCTGCTATACAAATTGATGGAAAGTGGTGTTGGGGGTAAAACATACGACATTATAAAATCCATGTACACAAACAACAAGTGTGGGCAAAAAACACACACATTTCTTCACACAGGGTTGTGGGGTGAGACAGGGATGCAGCTTAAGCCCCACCCTCTTCAACATATATATCAACGAATTGGCGCGGGCACTAGAAAAGTCTGCAGCCCTCGGCCTCACCCTACTAGAATCCGAAGTCAAATGTCTACTGTTTGCTGATAATCTGGTGCTTCTGTCACCAACCAAGGAGGGCCTACAGCAGCACCTAGATCTTATGCACAGATTCTGTCAGACCTGGGCACTGACAGTAAATCTCAGTAAGACCAAAATAGTGGTGTTCCAAAAAAGGTCCAGTCACCAGGACCACAAATACAAATTCCATCTAGACACTGTTGCCCTAGAGAACACAAAAAACTATACATACCTTGGCCTAAACATCAGCGCCACAGGTAACTTCCACAAAGCTGTGAATGATCTCAGAGACAAGGCAAGAAGGGCATGCTATGCCATCAAAAGGAACATAAATTTCAACATACCAATTAGGATTTGGCTAAAATTACTTGAATGAGTCATAGAGCCCATTGCCCTTTATGGTTGTGAGGTCTGGGGTCCGCTCACCAACCAAGACTTCACAAAATGGGACAAACACCAAATTGAGACTCTGCATGCAGAATCCTGCAAAAAATATCGTCAGTGTACAACGTAGAACACCAAATAATGCATGCAGAGCAGAATTAGGCCGATACCCACTAATTCTCAAAATCCAGAAAAGCGACGTTAAATTCTATAACCACCTAAAAGGAAGCGATTCCCAAACCTTCCATAACAAAGCCATCACCTACAGAGAGATGAACCTGGAGAAGAGTCCCCTAAGCAAGCTGGTCCTGGGGCTCTGTTCACAAACACAAACAGACCCCACAGAGCCCGAGGACAGCAGCACAATTAGACCCAACCAAATCATGAGAAAACAAAAAGATAATTACTTGACACATTGGAAAGAATTAACAAACAAACAGAGCAAACTAGAATGCTATTTGGACCTAAACAGAGAGTACACAGCGGCAGAATACCTGAACACTGTGACTGACCCAAACTTAAGGAAAGCTTTGACTATGTACAGACTCAGTGAGCATAGCCTTGCTATTGAGAAAAGCCGCCGTAGGCAGACATGGCTCTCAAGAGAAGACAGGCTATGTGCTCACTGCCCACAAAATGAGGTGGAAACTGAGCTGCACTTCCTAACCTCCTGTCCAATGTATGACCATATTAGAGAGACATATTTCCCTCAGATTACACAGATTCACAAAGAATTCGAAAACAAATCCAATTTTGATAAACTCCCATATCTACTGGGTGAAATTCCACAGTGTGCCATCACAGCAGCAAGATTTGTTACCTGTTGCCACGAGAAAAGGCCAACCAGTGAAGAACAAACACCATTGTAAATACAACCCATATTTATGCTTATTTATTTTATCTTGTGTCCTTTAACCATTTGTACATTGTTAAAACACCGTATATATATAATATGACATTTGTAATGTCTTTATTGTTTTGAAACTTCTGTATGTGTAATGTTTACTGTTCATTTTTATTGTTTATTTCACTTTTGTATATTATCTACCTCACTTGCTTTGGCAATGTTAACACATGTTTCCCATGCCAATAGAGCCCCTTGAATTGAATTGAATTGAGAGAGAGAGAGATGCAGAGAGAGAGAGGTAGAGAGAGAGAGAGGTGCAGAGAGAGAGAGAGACGTAGAGAGAGAGAGAGAGGTAGAGAGAGAGGTGCAGAGAGAGAGGTAGAGAGAGAGAGGTGCAGAGAGAGAGAGAGGTAGAGAGAGAGAGAGAGAGAGAGATGCAGAGAGAGAGAGAGGTAGAGAGAGAGGTGCAGAGAGAGAGGTGCAGAGAGAGAGAGAGGTAGAGAGAGAGGTGCAGAGAGAGAGAGAGAGGTAGAGAGAGAGAGGTGCAGAGAGAGAGAGAGGTAGAGAGAGAGAGTTGCAGAGAGAGCGAGGTAGAGAGAGAGGTGGAGAGAGAGAGAGAGAGAGGTAGAGAGAGAGAGGTGCAGAGAGAGAGAGGTAGAGAGAGAGAGGTGCAGAGAGAGAAAGCGATGCAGAGAGAGATGCAGAGAGAGATGCAGAGAGAGAGAGAGAGTCTGTCTCTCTGTCAAAAAGGAAATAGTTTTGGAGGTAGAGACAGAAATCTAGTTTAGGTCTTAGCAGCAGTGGAATCAGTGACTTCATCTGCTTTTAGCATAGTGAGATGATGTGGTAAAGTAAACCAAGCAATCAGTTGTCTGCTTTTCTCTCACATGGGCTCAATATTTTTCCTAACAGTCACAGTCCATAGATGGGATGTCTACCGTTAACACACAGCATAGCAATAAAGGTTGGTTTGAATTTCAATCAGCCCGCAACAGGAGGAGGGATGGAGCTGATGAGAGAGGGAGAGATAGAGGAAGGGATGGAACGATGGAGGGAGGGAGGGAGGGAGCTGATGAGAGAGGGAGAGATAGAGGAAGGGATGGAACGATGGAGGGAGGGAGGGAGCTGATGGGAGAGATGGAACGATGGAGGGAGGGAGGCAGAGGGATGGAGCTGATGAGAGAGGGAGAGATAGAGGAAGGGATGGATGGAACGAGGGATGGAAGGAAGGACGGAGAGATGAAGGGGTCAGTCCAAGGAGATAAGGGAGAAGGAAATGAGAAGGAAATGAGAAATGAGAAACAGATGAAGATATTTTACATACAGGCGGATAAACGGAGAGAAAGATGTGGGTGGGACAGGATGGACAGATAATTCTAAATATAGAGACAAGTAATGACTGGGGGGGTACCAGTTCAGACATGCTGTAGAGACAGGAGCAACACAGACAGTGGCAAATAGGTATAGGGAGGGAGGGAGGGAGGGAGGGAGAGAGAGAGAGAGAGAGAGAGAGAGAGAGAGATGCAGAGAGAGAGAGAGGTGCAGAGAGAGAGGTGCAGAGAGAGAGAGAGGTAGAGAGAGAGGTGCAGAGAGAGAGAGAGGTAGAGAGAGAGAGGTGCAGAGAGAGAGATGCAGAGAGAGAGAGGTAGAGAGAGAGGTGCAGAGAGAGAGAGAGGTAGAGAGAGAGAGTTGCAGAGAGAGCGAGGTAGAGAGAGAGGTGGAGAGAGAGAGAGAGGTAGAGAGAGAGAGGTGCAGAGAGAGAGAGGTGCAGAGAGAGAGAGGTGCAGAGAGAGAAAGCGATGCAGAGAGAGATGCAGAGAGAGATGCAGAGAGAGAGAGAGAGTCTGTCTCTCTGTCAAAAAGGAAATAGTTTTGGAGGTAGAGACAGAAATCTAGTTTAGGTCTTAGCAGCAGTGGAATCAGTGACTTCATCTGCTTTTAGCATAGTGAGATGATGTGGTAAAGTAAACCAAGCAATCAGTTGTCTGCTTTTCTCTCACATGGGCTCAATATTTTTCCTAACAGTCACAGTCCATAGATGGGATGTCTACCGTTAACACACAGCATAGCAATAAAGGTTGGTTTGAATTTCAATCAGCCCGCAACAGGAGGAGGGATGGAGCTGATGAGAGAGGGAGAGATAGAGGAAGGGATGGAACGATGGAGGGAGGGAGGGAGGGAGCTGATGAGAGAGGGAGAGATAGAGGAAGGGATGGAACGATGGAGGGAGGGAGGGAGCTGATGGGAGAGATGGAACGATGGAGGGAGGGAGGCAGAGGGATGGAGCTGATGAGAGAGGGAGAGATAGAGGAAGGGATGGATGGAACGAGGGATGGAAGGAAGGACGGAGAGATGAAGGGGTCAGTCCAAGGAGATAAGGGAGAAGGAAATGAGAAGGAAATGAGAAATGAGAAACAGATGAAGATATTTTACATACAGGCGGATAAACGGAGAGAAAGATGTGGGTGGGACAGGATGGACAGATAATTCTAAATATAGAGACAAGTAATGACTGGGGGGGTACCAGTTCAGACATGCTGTAGAGACAGGAGCAACACAGACAGTGGCAAATAGGTATAGGGAGGGAGGGAGGGAGGGAGGAGAGAGAGAGAGAGAGAGAGAGAGAGAGAGAGAGCAGAGAGAGAGAGAGAGAGAGAGAGGTGCAGAGAGAGAGAGAGAGAGAGAACAAAAAGATGGGTATTTAGAAAGAAGATGGGAACAGTAAAAAGAAAAGGGAGGGAATGGAGAGGGGGAGAGGGGGAGAGGGAATGGAGAGGGGGAGAGGGAATGGAGAGGGGGAGAGGGAATGGAGAGGGGAGAGGGAATGGAGAGGGAATGGAGAGGGGGAGAGAGAATGGAGAGGGGAGAGAGGGAATGGAGGGGGAGAGGGAATGGAGAGGGGAGAGGGAATGGAGAGGGGAGAGGGGAGATGGGGGAAAGAAAATGGAGGGGGTTGAGAGGGAATGGAGATTTTCCTAACAGGAATGGAGAGGGGGATGAGGGAATGGAGAAGGTTGGGAATGGAGAGGATGGAGCTGGAGAGAGGGAATGGAGACGGGGAGAGGGAATGGAGAGGGGAATGGAGAGGGGGAGAGGGAATGGAGAGGGGGAGAGGGAATGGAGAGAGGGGAATGGAGAGGGGGGAGAGGGAATGGAGAGGGGAGAGGGAATGGAGACGGAGAGGGATGGACAGAGGGAATGGAGTGGGAATGGAGAGGAGGAGAGGGAATTGAGGGGGAGAGGGAATGGAGAGGGAAGGAGAGAGATGAGGGGAATGGAGAGGGGGAGAGAGGAATGGAGAGGGAATGGAGAGGGGAGAGGTGGGGGAGAGAAAATGGAGGGGGAGAGGAAATGGAGAGGGGGAGAGGGAATGGAGAGGGAAAATAGGGAGAGGGAATGGAGAGAGTGAGATGATGGGAATGGAGAGGGAATGGAGATGGGGGGAGAGGTTGGGAATGGAGGGGGAGGGAATGGAGAGGGGGAGGGATGGAATGGAGAGGGGAGGGAAATGGAGAGGGGGAGAGGAAATGGAGAGGGGGGAGAGGGAATGAGAGGGAATGGAGAGGGAATGGAGAGGGGGAGAGGGAATGGAGAGGGGGAGAGGGAATGGAGAGGGGGAGGAATGAGAGGGAATGAAGAGGGAGAGGGAATGGAGAGGGGGAGAGGGAATGGAGAGTGAATGGAGAGGGAATGAGAGTGAATGGAGAGGGGGAGAGGGAATGGAGAGGAATGGAGAGGGGGAGGGGGGAGAGGAATGGAGAGGGGGAGTGCAGAGAGAGAGAGAGGTAGAGGGAGAGGGAAATGAGGGGGAGAGGGAATGGAGAGGGGGGAGGGGGAGAGGGAATGAGTTCAGGGGAGAGGGAATGGAGAGGAGAGGGAATGGAGAGAAATCTAGGGGGAGGGAATGAGGAGGGAATGGAGAGGGAATGGAGAGGGAATGGAGAGGGGAGAGGGAATAGAGAGGGGAGGGGGAATGGAGAGGGGGAGGGAATGGAGAGGGAATGGAGAGGGGGAGAGGGAATGGAGAGGGGGAGAGAGGAATTGAGAGGAATGGAGAGTGAATGGAGAGGGGGAGAGGGAATGGAGAGGGAATGGTTTTGGGGGAGAGGGAATGGAGAGGGGGGAGGGGGGAGAGGGAATGGAGAGGGGGAGAGGAAAGATCACCGCCCCTACTCATCATAAAGCCGGGGGGAAATAATGGACAGAGTGTGTCAGAAAGAGGGGAGAGGGATAAGGATGGGCCACACAGAAGAAAAGGAGATGAGAGAACGAGGTGAGAAAGCGACAGAGCAGTGAGAGTAAATAAAGAAGTGTTAGGAAGGGAAGAGACAGCGTGTTCTTGCCAGAGGAACAGAGAACAGCTAAAAAACAGATCAACTGAATGTCATATTCTTTTAAATCATTTGTCTGATCTTATTCTCCGTTAGTTTGCTCCTACACATGTTTTGTTCTGTGGCTGATGGAAGAAAAGGTCAATAATAGTGAGCAGTGACAGCCAACAGTGACCTTCCAAAACAACAACCTGTTGTTTGGTGTGTCTCCACTAAGCCGACAGTTAACGTAGGTTATAAAACCTGTTGTTTGGTGTGTCTCCACTAAGCCGACAGTTAACGTAGGTTATAAAACCTGTTGTTTGGTGTGTCTCCACTAAGCCGACAGTTAACGTAGGTTATAAAACCTGTTGTTTGGTGTGTCTCCACTAAGCCGACAGTTAACGTAGGTTATAAAACCTGTTGTTTGGTGTGTCTCCACTAAGCCGACAGTTAACGTAGGTTATAAAACCTGTTGTTTGGTGTGTCTCCACTAAGCCGACAGTTAACGTAGGTTATAAAACCTGTTGTTTGGTGTGTCTCCACTAAGCCGACAGTTAACGTAGGTTATAAAACCTGTTGTTTGGTGTGTCTCCACTAAGACGACAGTTAACGTAAGTTATAAAACCTGTTGTTTGGTGTGTCTCCACTAAGCCGACAGTTAACGTAGGTTATAAAACCTGTTGTTTGGTGTGTCTCCACTAAGCCGACAGTTAACGTAGGTTATAAAACCTGTTGTTTGGTGTGTCTCCACTAAGCCGACAGTTAACGTAGGTTATAAAACCTGTTGTTTGGTGTGTCTCCACTAAGCCCACAGTTAACGTAAGTTATAAAACCTGTTGTTTGGTGTGTCTCCACTAAGCCCACAGTTAACGTAGGTTATAAAACCTGTTGTTTGGTGTGTCTCCACTAAGCCGACAGTTAACGTAAGTTATAAAACCTGTTGTTTGGTGTGTCTCCACTAAGCCGACAGTTAACGTAGGTTATAAAACCTGTTGTTTGGTGTGTCTCCACTAAGCCCACAGTTAACGTAAGTTATAAAACCTGTTGTTTGGTGTGTCTCCACTAAGCCGACAGTTAACGTAGGTTATAAAACCTGTTGTTTGGTGTGTCTCCACTAAGCCGACAGTTAACGTAGGTTATAAAACCTGTTGTTTGGTGTGTCTCCACTAAGCCGACAGTTAACGTAAGTTATAAAACCTGTTGTTTGGTGTGTCTCCACTAAGCCGACAGTTAACGTAAGTTATAAAACCTGTTGTTTGGTGTGTCTCCACTAAGCCCACAGTTAACGTAAGTTATAAAACCTGTTGTTTGGTGTGTCTCCACTAAGCCGACAGTTAACGTAGGTTATAAAACCTGTTGTTTGGTGTGTCTCCACTAAGCCCACAGCTAACGTAAGTTATAAAACCTGTTGTTTGGTGTGTCTCCACTAAGCCGACAGTTAACGTAGGTTCTAAAACCTGTTGTTTGGTGTGTCTCCACTAAGACGACAGTTAACGTAGGTTCTAAAACCTGTTGTTTGGTGTGTCTCCACTAAGCCGACAGTTAACGTAGGTTCTAAAACCTGTTGTTTGGTGTGTCTCCACTAAGACGACAGTTAACGTAGGTTCTAAAACCTGTTGTTTGGTGTGTCTCCACTAAGCCGCCAGTTAACGTAGGTTATAAAACCTGTTGTTTTCTGTGTCTCCACTAAGCCGACAGTTAACGTAAGTTATAAAACCTGTTGTTTGGTGTGTCTCCACTAAGCCGACAGTTAACGTTAGTTATAAAACCTGTTGTTTGGTGTGTCTCCACTAAGCCGACAGTTAACGGTAAGTTATAAAACCTGTTGTTTGGTGTGTCTCCACTAAGCCCACAGTTAACGTAGGTTATAAAACCTGTTGTTTGGTGTGTCTCCACTAAGCCGACAGTTAACGTAAGTTATAAAACCTGTTGTTTGGTGTGTCTCCACTAAGCCGACAGTTAACGTAGGTTCTAAAACCTGTTGTTTGGTGTGTCTCCACTAAGCCGACAGTTAACGTAGGTTATAAAACCTGTTGTTTGGTGTGTCTCCACTAAGACGACAGTTAACGTAGGTTATAAAACCTGTTGTTTGGTGTGTCTCCACTAAGCCGACAGTTAACGTAGGTTATAAAACCTGTTGTTTGGTGTGTCTCCACTAAGCCGACAGTTAACGTAAGTTATAAAACCTGTTGTTTGGTGTGTCTCCACTAAGCCGACAGTTAACGTAAGTTATAAAACCTGTTGTTTGGTGTGTCTCCACTAAGCCGACAGTTAACGTAGGTTATAAAACCTGTTGTTCAGGCGACAAAACACCTTTTCTTATTCATTACTATATTCTATTTCTTTATAAGCTTACACAGCATGGCCACTTTATATGGATCAATGACCTTCCAAGCAGTATTTCTAGCAACGAAATAAACAAACTAGGGTTATTTTCATGAATTCAAACTAAGAAAGTAAGGCGGCCTGTGGACTTTAAAGAAGCAGAATTCTGAAGGGTAAACCTTGGCTTGTAACTTCTCTCTCTGCTTCTGTCTGTGTGTGTAGCAAACAGTCACTACCGACATTCTACTGACATAGATGGGAAGTTAGGAGAGGGGGGTGAGACAGACAGAAAGAGAGAGGGAGAGAAGGAGAAATGAGAGGGAGGGGAAGAGAGGGGGGTGAGACAGACAGACAGAAAGAGAGAGAGAGAAGGAGAAATGAGAGGGAGGGGAAGAGAGGGGGGTGAGACAGACAGACAGAAAGAGAGAGAGAGAAGGAGAAATGAGAGGGAGGGGAAGAGAGGGGGTGAGACAGACAGACAGAAAGAGAGAGAGGAGAGAGAAGGAGAAATGAGATGGAGGGGAAGAGAGGGGGTGAGACAGACAGAAAGAGAGAGGGAGAGAAGGAGAAATGAGAGGGAGGGGAAGAGAGGGGGTGAGACAGACAGACAGAAAGAGAGAGAGAGGAGAGAGAAGGAGAAATGAGAGGGAGGGGAAGAGAGGGGGTGAGACAGACAGAAAGAGAGAGGGAGAGAGAAGGAGAAATGAGAGGGATGGGAAGAGAGGGGGTGAGACAGACAGAAAGAGAGAGGGAAAGAAGGAGAAATGAGAGGGAGGGGAAGAGAGGGGGTGAGACAGACAGAAAGAGAGAGGGAGAGAGAAGGAGAAATGAGAGGGAGGGGAAGAGAGGGGGTGAGACAGACAGACAGAAAGAAGAGAGAGAGGGAGAGAGAAGGAGAAATGAGAGGGAGGGGTAGAGAGGGGGTGAGACAGACAGAAAGAGAGAGGGAGAGAAGGAGAAATGAGAGGGAGGGGAAGAGAGGGGGTGAGACAGACAGACAGAAAGAGAGAGAGAGGGAGAGAGAAGGAGAAATGAGAGGGAGGGGAAGAGAGGGGGGTGAGACAGACAGAAAGAGAGAGGGAGAGAGAAGGAGAAATGAGAGGGAGGGGAAGAGAGGGGGTGAGACAGACAGAAAGAGAGAGGGAGAGAAGGAGAAATGAGAGGGAGGGGAAGAGAGGGGGTGAGACAGACAGACAGAAAGAGGGAGAGAAGGAGAAATGAGAGGGAGGGGAAGAGAGGGGGTCAGACAGACAGAAAGAGAGAGGGAGAGAAGGAGAAATGAGAGGGAGAGGAAAGAGAGGGGGTGAGACAGACAGACAGAAAGAGGGAGAGAAGGAGAAATGAGAGGGAGGGGAAAAGAGGGGGTGAGACAGACAGACAGAAAGAGAGAGAGAGGGAGAGAGAAGGAGAAATGAGAGGGAGGGAAGAGAAGGGGGTGAGATAGACAGAAAGAGAGAGGGAGAGAGAAGGAGAAATGAGAGGGAGGGGAAGAGAGGGGGTGAGACAGACAGAAAGAGAGAGGGAGAGAAGGAGAAATGAGAGGGAGGGGAAGAGAGGGGGTGAGACAGACAGACAGAAAGAGGGAGAGAAGGAGAAATGAGAGGGAGGGGAAGAGAGGGGGTGAGACAGACAGAAAAGAGAGAGGGAGAGAAGGAGAAATGAGAGGGAGGGGAAGAGAGGGGGTGAGACAGACAGAAAGAGAGAGGGAGAGAGAAGGAGAAATGAGAGGGAGAGGAAGAGAGGGGGATGAGACAGACAGAAAGAGAGAGGGAGAGAAGGAGAAATGAGAGGGAGGGGAAGAGAGGGGGTGAGATAGACAAAGAGAGAGGGAGAGGAGAAATGAGAGGGAGGGGAAGAGAGGGGGGTGAGACAGACAGACAGAGAGAGGGAGAGAAGGAGAAATGAGAGGGAGGGAAAGAAAGGGGGATGAGACAGGCAGAAAGAGAGAGGGAGAGAAAGGAGAAATAGAGAGGGGGGAAGAAAGGGGGATGAGACAGGCAGAAAGAGAGAGGGAGAGAGAAGGAGAAATAGAGAGGGAGGGGAAGAGAGGGGGATGAGAGACAGAAAGAGAGAGAGGGAGAGAAGGAGAAATGAGAGGGAGGGGAAGAAAAGGGCATGAGACAGGCAGAAAGAGAGAGGGAGAGAAGGAGAAATGAGAGGGCAGAGATAATAAAAGGGGGAGATACAGAGGCAGTGTAGAGAGAGAGAAAGAGGTAAAGCATTGTGTACCCTGTCGTGGAGCTTCTCTAACACCTCGTTTCTGTCACACCTCCACAGACACACTGAATATGAATGAGACTGAAGCTCCTCTCCGCCGCTCACTCATCCCTCAACCTCTCTTTTCTTTCATTCCCTCTCTCCCTCACTTTCTCTTTCTTTCACCACTCACTGATCATGTCTCATGTCCTCCTTCTCTCACCTCCCTTTCTCTCTCACTGTGGTCCCTTGGTGTCATTCCTCCATCTCTCCCTCTATTGCTCCTCCAGTCCATCATCTGTTCTCTCATCTCCTTTTCTTCTGTGTGGCCCATCCTTATCCCTCTCCCCTCTTTCTGACACACTCTGTCCATTATTTCCCCCCGGCTTTATGATGAGTAGGGGGCGGTGATCTTTACCTCTCCCCCTCTCCATTCCCTCTCCCCCTCTCCCCCTCTCCATTCCCTCTCCCCCTCTCCATTCCCTCTCCATTCCCTCTCCCCTCTCCATTCACTCTCCATTCCCTCTCAATTCCCTCTCCCCCTCTCCATTCCCTCTCCCCCTCTCCATTCCCTCTCCATTCCCTCCCCCTCTCCATTCCCCCTCCCCTCTCTATTCCCTCTCCCCCTCTCCATTCCCTCTCCATTCCCTCTCCATTCCCTCCTCATTCCCTCCCCCTCTCCATTCCCTCCCCCTCTCCATTCCCTCTCCCCCTCATTCCCTCTCCCCCTCCCCCTCTCCATTCCCTCTCCCCCTCATTCCCTCTCCCCCTCCCCCTCTCCATTCCCTCTCCCCCTCCCCCTCTCCATTCCCTCTCCATTCCTCTCCCCCTCTCCATTCACTCTCCATTCCCTCTCCATTCACTCTCCATTCCCTCTCCCCCTCTCCATTCCCTCTCCCCCTCTTCATTCCCTCTCCATTCCCTCCCCCTCTCCATTCCCTCTCCCCCTCTCCATTCCCTCTCCCCCTCTCCATTCCCTCTCCATTCCCTCTTCATTCCCTCTCCCCCTCTCCATTTCCTCTCCCCTCTCCATTTCCTCTCCCCCTCTCCATTCCCTCTCCCCCTCTCCATTCCCTCTCCCCCTCCATTCCCTCTCCCCCTCTCCATTCCCTCTCCATTCCCTCGCCCCTCTCTCCATTCCCTCTCCATTCCCTCTCCATTCCCTCTCCCCCTCTCCATTTCCTCTCCCCCTCCATTTTCTCTCCCCCTCTCCCCCTCTCCATTCCCTCTCCATTCCCTCTCCCCCTCTCCATTCCCTCTCCCCCTCTCCATTCCCTCTCCCCCTCAATTCCCTCTCCCCCTCTCCATTCCCACTCCATTCCCTCTGCCCCCTCTCCATTCCCTCTCCCCTCTCCATTCCCTCTCCCCTCTCCATTCCCTCTCTCCATTCCCTCTCCCCCTCTCCATTCCCTCTCCCCCTCTCCATTCCCTCTCCATTCCCTCTCCCCGTCTCCATTCCCTCTCCCCTCTCCATTCCCTCTCCATTCCCTCTCCCCCTCTCCATTCCCTCTCCATTCCCTCTCACCCCCTCCATTTTCTTTCCCCCTCTCCCCTCTCCCCTCTCCATTCCCTCTCCCCCTCTCCATTCCCTCTCCCCCTCTCCATTCCCTCTCTCCCCTCTCCATTCTCTCTCCCCCTCTCCATTCCCTCTCCATTCCCTCTCCCCCTCTCCATTCCCTCTCCCCCTCTCCATTCCCTCTCCCCCTCTCCATTCCCTCTCCCCCTCTCCCCCTCTCCATTCCCTCCCCTTTTCTTTTTACTGTTCCCATCTTCTTTCTAAATACCCATCTTTTTGTTCTCTCTCTCTCTCTCTCTCTCTCTCTCTCCCTCTCTCTCCCTCTCCCTCTCCCCCTCTCTCACCCCCTCTCTCTCTCTCTCTCTCTCTCTCTCTCTCTCTCTCTCTCTCTCTCTCTACCTCTCTCTCTCTCTACCTCTCTCTCTCTCTACCTCTCTACCTCTCTACCTCTCTCTCTCTCTCTACCTCTCTCTCTCATTAAAGTTGAATTCCCTGCCGCTGAGAGGCTGACAGCTGACAGAGGAAGAGAAAGAAAATAAATAGACAGAGAGAGAGAGGGCCAGAAGGAAGAGTGGGCCGGTGAGTGGGATTGTAGTTTAATGTGAATCTGTGTTCTCGTGTTACAGCTGTAGGTGTTGTGTTTAGATAAAAATGGGAAGTTTGAAGAGAGTGCGTGTACACAGATGACAATGTTTTCACTCAGTAAATGTGTGTGGTTGTGTGAGTGGTTGTGTGTGTGTGCTAACTCAGCATACATATGGCACTGAAGCCAATAAAGTAAGGGCTTTGTGAGTGTGAACTGTGTCTGTATGTGTTGATGTGTGTGGTAGGTTTAATAGTGATATTCTGTGACTGATATTTTAATGAATGACACCCTTCTGTATACTGGACACTGTGTTAACCTATTAAGGTATAGGGGGCAGCATTTTCACTTTTGGATAAATAGCGTGCCCAATTTCAACTTCCTGCTACTCATGCCAGGAATATAAGATATACATATTATTAGTAGATGTGGATAGAAAACACTCTGAAGTTTCTAAAACTGTTTGAATCATGTCTGTGAGTATAACAGAACTTATGTAGCAGGCAAAACCCTGAGGACTAACTGTTCAGAATTATTAATTTTTTTTGCCTCTGACTGTTCCCTGAGTTGTCTTTGCCAAGGGATATTTCATAGGAACCATTTTTCCTTTTCTTTGGAATTTGGTTGAGGTTATTCATTTGTGCAACGAAGAAGAAGCACATCCTGGAACAACATTACACTATTGAGAGTTGCGCCAGACATAAAAAGGAGCATGGTTTGTTTACTTGCTGTATTGAACACAGATAGACCCGTCAACAATTTGATCGATTATTAACGTTTAAAAATACCTAAAGTTGTATTACAAAAGTAGTTTGAAATATTTTGGCAAAGTTTATAGGAAACTTTTGAAATGTTTTGTAGTGACGTGTTTTTGTAAGCAGTTTTTTTCTGGATCAAACTTGCTTTATAAATGGACATTTTGGGTATATATGGAAGGAATTAATCGAACAAAAGGCCCATTTGAGATGTTTATGGGACATATAGGAGTGCCAACAAAAGAAGCTTGTCAAAGGTAAGGCATGTTTTATATTTTATTTCAGCGTTTTGTGTAGCGCCTGCAGGGTTGAAATATGCAACTCTCTTTGTTGACATTGTGCTATCATCAGATAATAGCTTCTTATGCTTTCGCCGAAAAGCTTTTTAAAATCTGACATGTTGGCTGGATTCACAACGAGTGTAGCTTTAATATCTTACATGTGTGATTTAATGAATGTTTGATTTTTATCATTATTTGAATTTGCCGCGCTGCTGTTTTTTCCCCCTGTTTTTTTAACCTTATACCATGAGAGGTTAACAAACCTCCAGACGAGCTTCAATGCCATACAACTCTCCTCCCGTGGCCTCCAACTGCTCTTAAATGCAAATAGAACTAAATGCATGCTATTCAAACGATTGCTGCCCGCACCTGCCCGCCCGTCCAGCATCACTACTCTGGACGGTTCTGACCTAGAATATGTGGACAACTACAAATACCTAGGTGTCTGGTTAGACTGTAAACTCTCCTTCCAGACTCACATCAATCTCCAAACCAAAGTTAAATTAGGAATTGGCTTCCTATTTCGCAACAAAAGCATCCTTCACTCATGCTGCCAAACATACCCTCGTAAAACTGACCATCCTACCAATCCTCGACTTTGGCGATGTCATTTACAAAATAGCCTCCAACACCCTACTCAATCAATTGGATGCAGTCTATCACAGTTCCATCCGTTTTGTCACCAAAGCCCCATATACTACCCATCACTGGGACCTGTACGCTCTCGATGGCTGGCCCTCGCTTCATACTCGTCGCCAAACCCACTGGCTCCATGTCATCTACAAGACCCTGCTAGGTAAAGTCCCCTCTTATCTCAGCTCATTGGTCACCATAGCAGCACCCACCTGTAGCACACGCTCCAGCAGGTATATCTCTCTAGTCACCCCCAAAACCAATTCTTTCTTTGGCCGCCTCTCCTTCCAGTTCTCTGCTGCCAATGACTGGAACGAACTACAAAAAGCTCTGAAACTGGAAACCCTTATCTCCCTCTCTAACTTTAAGCACCAGCTGTCAGAGCAGCTCACAGATTACTGCACCTGTACATAGCCCATCTATAATTTAGCCCAAACAACTACCTCTCCCCCTACGGTATTTATTTTATTTATTTATTTATTTTGCTCCTTTGCACCCCATTATTTCTATTTCTACTTTGCACATTCTTCCATTGCAAATCCATCATTCCAGTGTTTTACTTGCTATATTTTATTTACTTTGCCACCATGACCTTTTTTTTGCCTTTACCTCCCTTATCTCACCTCATTTGCTCACATTGTATATAGACTTGTTTATACTGTATTATTGACTGTATGTTTGTTTTACTCCATGTGTAACTCTGTGTCGTTTTATGTGTCGAACTGCTTTGCTTTATCTTGGCCAGGTCGCAATTGTAAATGAGAACTTGTTCTCAACTTGCCAACCTGGTTAAATATAGGTGAAAAGAATAAAAAATAATAAAAAAAGGTCTTTATGGCCCATATTAACACTATAAGTATGGAATGCTTCCATTATGGGGTGATGGGCTCTGTGTTGACTTTATGAATTTAGGAATAAACACATAAACACTTCACTCTCCATGAAGACATTACACACACAGGAAAGTCCCCCCCCCCCCACACACACACACACACAACCCATGAAGACATTAAACACACAGGAAAGTCCCCCCCCCACACACACACAACCCATGAAGACATTAAACACACAGGAAAGTCCACCCCCCCCACACACACACACACACACAACCCATGAAGACATTAAACACACAGGAAAGTCCCCCCCCCACACACACACACAACCCATGAAGACATTAAACACACAGGAAAGTCCCCCCCACACACACACAACCCATGAAGACATTACACACAGGAAAGTCCCCCCCACACACACACAAACCATTAAGATATTATACACACAGGAAAGTCCCCCCCCAACACACACACAAACCATTAAGATATTACACACACAGGAAAGTCCCCCCCCACACACACACACAACCCTTGAAGACATTACACACACAGGAAAGCCCCCCCACACACACACAACCCATGAAGACATTACACACACAGGAAAGCCCCCCCCACACACACACACAACCCATGAAGACATTACACACACAGGAAAGTCCCCCCCCCCCACACACACACAACCACAAATTAATTCCATTTTCACACAGAAATCCACTCATGACAATGACATTATGATTGACAGATCACCATTGACTCTAAGAGAGAGAGAGAGAGATGTAGTCAGAGGGAAGTAGTCAGAGAGAGAGAGAGAGATGTAGTCAGAGAGAGAGTGAGAGACAGAGAGAGAGAGATGTAGTCAGAGGGAGGTAGTCAGAGAGAGAGAGAGAGATGTAGTCAGAGAGAGAGTGAGATGTAGTCAGAGAGAGAGTGAGATGTAGTCAGAGGGAGGTAGTCAGAGAGAGAGATGGAGTTAGAGAGACAGAGAGTGAGATGTAGTTAGAGAGAGTGAGAGAGATGTAGTTAGGAGGTAGTCAGAGAGAGAGAGAAATGTAGTCAGAGAGAGAGATGTAGACAGAGAGAGTGAGAGAGATGTAGTTAGGAGGTAGTCAGAGAGAGAGAGAGAGATGTAGTCAGAGAGAGAGATGTAGACAGAGAGAGAGATGTAGTCAGAGAGAGAGATGCTGTCAGAGAGAGAGTGAGAGACAGAGAGATGTAGTCAGAGAGAGAGAGATGTAGTCAGAGAGAGAGAGATGTAGTCAGAGAGAGAAAGATGTAGTCAGAGAGAGAGAGAGAGATGTAGTCAGAGAGAGAGAGATGTAGTCAGAGAGAGATGCTGTCAGAGAGAGAGCGAGAGAGAGAGAGAGATGTAGTCAGAGAGAGAGATGTAGTCAGAGAGAGAGAGGCTGTCAGAGAGAGGCTGTCAGAGAGAGAGAGATGTAGTCAGAGAGAGAGATGTAGTCAGAGAGAGAGATGTAGTCAGAGAGAGAGAGGCAGTCAGAGAGAGAGATGTAGTCAGAGAGAGAGATGTAGTCAGAGAGAGAGATGTAGTCAGAGAGATGTAGTCAGAGAGATAGAGGCTGTCAGTGAGAGAGATGTAGTCAGAGAGAGAGTTGTAGTCAGAGAGAGAGATGTAGTCAGAGAGAGAGAGGCTGTCAGAGAGAGAGATGTAGTCAGAGACAGAAATGTAGTCCGAGAGAGAGAAGCTGTCTGAGAGAGAGATGTAGTCAGAGAGAGAGAGGCTGTCAGAGAGAGAGATGTAGTCAGAGACAGAAATGTAGTCCGAGAGAGAGAGGCTGTCTGAGAGAGAGATGTAGTCAGGGAGAGAGAGGCTGTCAGATAGAGAGAGATGTAGTCAGAGAGAGAGAGAGGCTGTCAGAGAGAGAGATGTAGTCAGAGAGAGAGATGTAGTCAGAGACAGAAATGTAGTCCTAGAGAGAGAGGCTGTCTGAGAGAGAGATGTAGTCAGAGAGAGAGAGGCTGTCAGTGAGAGAGATGTAGTCAGAGAGAGAGTTGTAGTCAGAGAGAGATGTAGTCAGAGAGAGAGAGGCTGTCAGAGAGAGAGATGTAGTCAGAGACAGAAATGTAGTCCTAGAGAGAGAGGCTGTCTGAGAGAGAGATGTAGTCAGAGAGAGAGAGGCTGTCAGAGAGAGAGATGTAGTCAGAGACAGAAATGTAGTCCTAGAGAGAGAGGCTGTCTGAGAGAGAGATGTAGTCAGAGAGAGAGAGGCTGTCAGAGAGAGAGATGTAGTCAGAGACAGAAATGTCGTCCGAGAGAGAGAGGCTGTCTGAGAGAGAGATGTAGTCAGAGAGAGACAGGCTGTCAGAGAGAGAGAGAGATGTAGTCAGAGAGAGAGATGTAGTCAGAGAGAGAGATGTGGTCAGAGAGAGAGATGCTGTCAGAGAGAGAGATGTAGTCAGAGAGAGAGATGTAGTCAGAGAGAGAGATGTAGTCAGAGAGAGAGATGTAGTCAGAGAGAGAGAGGCTGTCAGTGAGAGATGTAGTCAGAGAGAGAGTTGTAGTCAGAGAGAGAGAGGCTGTCAGAGAGAGAGATGTAGTCAGAGAGAGAGATGTAGTCAGAGAGAGATGTAGTCAGAGAGATAGAGGCTGTCAGTGAGAGAGATGTAGTCAGAGAGAGAGTTGTAGTCAGAGAGAGAGATGTAGTCAGAGAGAGAGAGGCTGTCAGAGAGAGAGATGTAGTCAGAGACAGAAATGTAGTCCGAGAGAGAGAGGCTGTCTGAGAGAGAGATGTAGTCAGAGAGAGAGAGGCTGTCAGAGAGAGAGATGTAGTCAGAGAGAGAGATGTAGTCAGAGTGAGAGATGTAGTCAGAGAGAGAGAGGCTGTCAGAGAGAGAGATGTAGTCAGAGAGAGAGAGAGGCTGTCAGAGAGAGAGATGTAGTCAGAGAGAGAGGCTGTCAGAGAGAGAGATGTAGTCAGAGAGAGAGATGTAGTCAGAGAGAGAGAGGCTGTCAGAGAGAGAGATGTAGTCAGAGAGAGAGAGGCTGTCAGTGAGAGAGATGTAGTCAGAGAGAGAGAGGCTGTCAGAGAGAGAGATGTAGTCAGAGAGAGAGATGCAGTCAGAGAGAGAGAGGCTGTCAGAGAGAGAGATGTAGTCAGAGAGAGAGAGAGGCTGTCAGAGAGAGATGTAGTCAGAGAGAGA
Organism: Oncorhynchus nerka; assembly: GCF_034236695.1. Classification (NCBI taxonomy): domain Eukaryota; kingdom Metazoa; phylum Chordata; class Actinopteri; order Salmoniformes; family Salmonidae; genus Oncorhynchus; species Oncorhynchus nerka. Next base: position 2,079,667 of record NC_088398.1, read on the forward strand.
GATGTAGTCAGAGAGAGAGAGAGGCTGTCAGTGAGAGAGATGTAGTCAGAGAGAGAGAGGCTGTCAGTGAGAGAGATGTAGTCAGAGAGAGAGAGGCTGTCAGAGAGAGAGAGGCTGTCAGAGAGAGAGAGATGTAGTCAGAGAGAGATATGTAGTCAGAGAGAGAGAGGCTGTCAGAGAGAGAGATGTAGTCAGAGAGAGAGATGTAGTCAGAGAGAGATGTAGTCAGAGAGATAGAGGCTGTCAGTGAGAGAGATGTAGTCAGAGAGAGAGAGTTGTAGTCAGAGAGAGAGATGTAGTCAGAGAGAGAGAGGCTGTCAGAGAGAGAGATGTAGTCAGAGACAGAAATGTAGTCCGAGAGAGAGAGGCTGTCTGAGAGAGAGATGTAGTCAGAGAGAGAGAGGCTGTCAGAGAGAGAGATGTAGTCAGAGACAGAAATGTAGTCCGAGAGAGAGAGGCTGTCTGAGAGAGAGATGTAGTCAGAGAGAGAGAGGCTGTCAGAGAGAGAGAGATGTAGTCAGAGAGAGAGAGGCTGTCAGAGAGAGAGATGTAGTCAGAGAGAGAGATGTAGTCAGAGAGAGAGATGTAGTCAGAGAGAGATGTAGTCAGAGAGATAGAGGCTGTCAGTGAGAGATATGTAGTCAGAGAGAGAGTTGTAGTCAGAGAGAGAGATGTAGTAAGAGAGAGAGAGGCTGTCAGAGAGAGAGATGTAGTCAGAGACAGAAATGTAGTCCGAGAGAGAGAGGCTGTCTGAGAGAGAGATGTAGTCAGAGAGAGAGACGCTGTCAGAGAGAGAGAGATGTAGTCAGAGAGAGAGAGATGTAGTCAGAGAGAGAGATGTAGTCAGAGAGAGAGATGCTGTCAGAGAGAGAGATGTAGTCAGAGAGAGAGATGTAGTCAGAGAGAGAGATGTAGTCAGAGAGAGAGAGGCTGTCAGTGAGAGATGTAGTCAGAGGGAGAGTTGTAGTCAGAGAGAGAGAGGCTGTCAGAGAGAGAGATGTAGTCAGAGAGATAGAGGCTGTCAGTGAGAGAGATGTAGTCAGAGAGAGAGTTGTAGTCAGAGAGAGATGTAGTCAGAGAGAGAGAGGCTGTCAGAGAGAGAGAGATGTAGTCAGAAACAGAAATGTAGTCCGAGAGAGAGAGGCTGTCTGAGAGAGAGATGTAGTCAGAGAGAGAGGCTGTCAGAGAGAGAGATGTAGTCAGAGACAGAAATGTAGTCCGAGAGAGAGAGGCTGTCTGAGAGAGAGATGTAGTCAGAGAGAGAGAGGCTGTCAGAGAGAGAGAGATGTAGTCAGAGAGAGAGATGTAGTCAGAGAGAGAGATGTAGTCAGAGAGAGAGAGATGTAGTCAGAGAGAGAGATGTAGTCAGAGAGAGAGATGTAGTCAGAGAGAGAGATGTAGTCAGAGAGAGAGAGGCTGTCAGTGAGAGAGATGTAGTCAGAGAGAGAGTTGTAGTCAGAGAGAGAGATGTAGTCAGAGAGAGAGAGGCTGTCAGAGAGAGAGATGTAGTCAGAGACAGAAATGTAGTCCGAGAGAGAGAGGCTGTCTGAGAGAGAGATGTAGTCAGAGAGAGAGAGGCTGTCAGAGAGAGAGATGTAGTCAGAGAGAGAGATGTAGTCAGAGAGAGAGAGGCTGTCAGAGAGAGAGATGTAGTCAGAGAGAGAGATGTAGTCAGAGAGAGAGATGTAGTCAGAGAGAGATGTAGTCAGAGAGTTGGAGGCTGTCAGTGAGAGATATGTAGTCAGAGAGAGAGTTGTAGTCAGAGAGAGAGATGTAGTAAGAGAGAGAGAGGCTGTCAGAGAGAGAGATGTAGTCAGAGACAGAAATGTAGTCAGAGAGAGAGAGGCTGTCTGAGAGAGAGATGTAGTCAGAGAGAGAGAGAGGCTGTCAGAGAGAGAGATGTAGTCAGAGACAGAAATGTAGTCCGAGAGAGAGAGGCTGTCTGAGAGAGAGACGTAGTCAGAGAGAGAGACGCTGTCAGAGAGAGAGAGATGTAGTCAGAGAGAGAGAGATGTAGTCAGAGAGAGAGATGTAGTCAGAGAGAGAGATGCTGTCAGAGAGAGAGATGTAGTCAGAGAGAGAGATGTAGTCAGAGAGAGAGATGTAGTCAGAGAGAGAGAGGCTGTCAGTGAGAGATGTAGTCAGAGGGAGAGTTGTAGTCAGAGAGAGAGAGGCTGTCAGAGAGAGAGATGTAGTCAGAGAGATAGAGGCTGTCAGTGAGAGAGGTAGTCAGAGAGAGAGTTGTAGTCAGAGAGAGAGAGGCTGTCAGAGAGAGAGATGTAGTCAGAGAGAGAGATGTAGTCAGAGAGATAGAGGCTGTCAGTGATAGAGATGTAGTCAGAGAGAGAGTTGTAGTCAGAGAGAGAGATGTAGTCAGAGAGAGAGAGGCTGTCAGAGAGAGAGATGTAGTCAGAGACAGAAATGTAGTCCGAGAGAGAGAGAGGCTGTCTGAGAGAGAGATGTAGTCAGAGAGAGAGAGGCTGTCAGAGAGAGAGATGTAGTCAGAGAGAGAGATGTAGTCAGAGAGAGAGATGTAGTCAGAGAGAGAGAGGCTGTCAGAGAGAGAGATGTAGTCAGAGAGAGAGAGAGGCTGTCAGAGAGAGAGATGTAGTCAGAGAGAGAGAGGCTGTCAGAGAGAGAGATGTAGTCAGAGAGAGAGATGTAGTCAGAGAGAGAGGCTGTCAGCGAGAGAGATGTAGTCAGAGAGAGAGAGGCTGTCAGTGAGAGAGATGTAGTCAGAGAGAGAGAGGCTGTCAGAGAGAGAGATGCAGTCAGAGAGAGAGATGCAGTCAGAGAGAGAGAGGCTGTCAGAGAGAGAGATGTAGTCAGAGAGAGAGAGAGAGAGGCTGTCAGAGAGAGAGATGTAGTCAGAGAGAGAGAGAGGCTGTCAGTGAGAGAGATGTAGTCAGAGAGAGAGAGGCTGTCAGAGAGAGAGATGTAGTCAGAGAGAGAGAGGCTGTCAGTGAGAGAGATGTAGTCAGAGAGAGAGAGGCTGTCAGAGAGAGAGAGGCTGTCAGAGAGAGAGAGATGTAGTCAGAGAGAGAGATGTAGTCAGAGAGAGAGATGTAGTCAGAGAGAGAGAGGCTGTCAGAGAGAGAGATGTAGTCAGAGAGAGAGATGTAGTCAGAGAGAGAGATGTAGTCAGAGAGAGATGTAGTCAGAGAGATAGAGGCTGTCAGTGAGAGAGATGTAGTCAGAGAGAGAGAGTTGTAGTCAGAGAGAGAGATGTAGTCAGAGAGAGAGATGTAGTCAGAGAGAGAGAGAGGCTGTCAGTGAGAGAGATGTAGTCAGAGAGAGAGAGGCTGTCAGAGAGAGAGAGATGTAGTCAGAGAGAGAGATGTAGTCAGAGAGAGAGATGTAGTCAGAGAGAGAGATGTAGTCAGAGAGAGATGTAGTGAGAGAGATAGAGGCTGTCAGTGAGAGAGATGTAGTCAGAGAGAGAGTTGTAGTCAGAGAGAGAGAGGCTGTCAGAGAGAGAGATGTAGTCAGAGAGAGCGATGTAGTCAGAGAGAGATGTAGTCAGAGAGAGATGTAGTCAGAGAGAGAGAGGCTGTCAGAGAGAGAGATGTAGTCAGAGAGAGAGAGAGGCTGTCAGAGAGAGAGGCTGTCAGAGAGAGAGATGTAGTCAGAGAGAGAGATGTAGTCAGAGAGAGATGTAGTCAGAGCGAGAGAGGCTGTCAGAGAGAGAGATGTAGTCAGAGAGAGAGAGAGGCTGTCAGAGAGAGAGATGTAGTCAGAGAGAGAGAGAGGCTGTCAGAGAGAGAGATGTAGTCAGAGAGAGAGAGGCTGTCAGAGAGAGAGATGTAGTCAGAGAGAGAGAGGCTGTCAGAGAGAGAGATGTAGTCAGAGAGAGAGAGGCTGTCAGTGAGAGAGATGTAGTCAGAGAGAGAGAGGCTGTCAGAGAGAGAGATGTAGTCAGAGAGAGATGCTGTCAGAGAGAGATGTAGTCAGAGAGAGAGATGTAGTCAGAGAGAGAGAGAGGCTGTCAGTGAGAGAGATGTAGTCAGAGAGAGAGAGGCTGTCAGAGAGAGAGATGTAGTCAGAGAGAGAGAGGCTGTCAGTGAGAGAGATGTAGTCAGAGAGAGAGATGTAGTCAGAGAGAGATGTAGTCAGAGAGATAGATGCTGTCAGTGAGAGAGATGTAGTCAGAGAGAGAGAGGCTGTCAGAGAGAGAGATGTAGTCAGAGAGAGAGATGTAGTCAGAGAGAGAGAGGCTGTCAGAGAGAGAGATGTAGTCAGAGAGAGAGAGAGGCTGTCAGAGAGAGAGATGTAGTCAGAGAGAGAGATGTAGTCAGAGAGAGAGAGGCTGTCAGTGAGAGAGATGTAGTCAGAGAGAGAGAGAGGCTGTCAGAGAGAGAGAGATGTAGTCAGAGAGAGAGAGGCTGTCAGAGAGAGAGATGTAGTCAGAGAGAGAGATGTAGTCAGAGAGAGAGATGTAGTCAGAGAGAGATGTAGTCAGAGAGATAGAGGCTGTCAGTGAGAGAGATGTAGTCAGAGAGAGAGAGTTGTAGTCAGAGAGAGAGATGTAGTCAGAGAGAGAGATGTAGTCAGAGAGAGAGAGAGGCTGTCAGTGAGAGAGATGTAGTCAGAGAGAGAGAGGCTGTCAGAGAGAGAGAGAGATGTAGTCAGAGAGAGAGATGTAGTCAGAGAGAGAGATGTAGTCAGAGAGAGATGTAGTCAGAGAGAGATGTAGTCAGAGAGATAGAGGCTGTCAGTGAGAGAGATGTAGTCAGAGAGAGAGTTGTAGTCAGAGAGAGAGAGGCTGTCAGAGAGAGATGTAGTCAGAGAGAGCGATGTAGTCAGAGAGAGAGATGTAGTCAGAGAGAGATGTAGTCAGAGAGAGAGAGGCTGTCAGAGAGAGAGATGTAGTCAGAGAGAGAGAGAGGCTGTCAGAGAGAGAGAGGCTGTCAGAGAGAGAGATGTAGTCAGAGAGAGAGATGTAGTCAGAGAGAGCTGTAGTCAAAGCGAGAGAGGCTGTCAGAGAGAGAGATGTAGTCAGAGAGAGAGAGAGGCTGTCAGAGAGAGAGATGTAGTCAGAGAGAGAGAGAGGCTGTCAGAGAGAGAGATGTAGTCAGAGAGAGAGAGGCTGTCAGAGAGAGAGATGTAGTCAGAGAGAGAGGCTGTCAGAGAGAGAGATGTAGTCAGAGAGAGAGAGGCTGTCAGTGAGAGAGATGTAGTCAGAGAGAGAGAGGCTGTCAGAGAGAGAGATGTAGTCAGAGAGAGAGAGGCTGTCAGAGAGAGAGAGGCTGTCAGAGAGAGAGATGTGGTCAGAGAGAGAGAGAGGCTGTCAGAGAGAGAGTGTAGTCAGAGAGATAGAGGCTGTCAGTGAGAGAGATGTAGTCAGAGAGAGAGAGGCTGTCAGAGAGAGATGTAGTCAGAGAGAGAGAGAGGCTGTCAGAGAGAGAGATGTAGTCAGAGAGAGAGATGTAGTCAGAGAGAGAGAGAGGCTGTCAGTGAGAGAGATGTAGTCAGAGAGAGAGAGAGGCTGTCAGAGAGAGAGAGATGTAGTCAGAGAGAGAGAGGCTGTCAGAGAGAGAGATGTAGTCAGAGAGAGAGATGTAGTCAGAGAGAGAGATGTAGTCAGAGAGAGATGTAGTCAGAGAGATAGAGGCTGTCAGTGAGAGAGATGTAGTCAGAGAGAGAGAGTTGTAGTCAGAGAGAGAGATGTAGTCAGAGAGAGAGATGTAGTCAGAGAGAGAGAGGCTGTCAGAGAGAGAGATGTAGTCAGAGAGAGAGAGAGGCTGTCAGAGAGAGAGATGTAGTCAGAGAGAGAGATGTAGTCAGAGAGAGAGAGAGGCTGTCAGTGAGAGAGATGTAGTCAGAGAGAGAGAGAGGCTGTCAGAGAGAGAGAGATGTAGTCAGAGAGAGAGAGGCTGTCAGTGAGAGAGATGTAGTCAGAGAGAGAGAGGCTGTCAGAGAGAGAGAAGTAGTCAGAGAGAGAGATGTAGTCAGAGAGAGAGAGGCTGTCAGAGAGAGAGATGTAGTCAGAGAGAGAGAGGCTGTCAGTGAGAGAGATGTAGTCAGAGAGAGAGAGGCTGTCAGAGAGAGAGATGTAGTCAGAGAGAGAGATGTAGAGATGTAGTGTCAGAGAGAGAGGCTGTCAGAGAGAGAGAGGCTGTCAGAGAGAGAGATGTAGTCAGAGAGAGAGAGGCTGTCAGAGAGAGAGAGATGTAGTCAGAGAGAGAGAGGCTGTCAGAGAGAGAGATGTAGTCAGAGAGAGAGATGTAGTCAGAGAGAGAGAGGCTGTCAGAGAGAGAGAGGCTGTCAGAGAGAGAGATGTAGTCAGAGAGAGAGAGGCTGTCAGAGAGAGAGAGATGTAGTCAGAGAGAGAGAGGCTGTCAGTGAGAGAGATGATGTAGTCAGAGAGAGAGAGGCTGTCAGAGAGAGAGATGTAGTCAGAGAGAGAGAGGCTGTCAGAGAGAGAGGCTGTCAGAGAGAGAGAGGCTGTCAGAGAGAGAGAGAGGCTGTCAGAGAGAGAGAGGCTGTATGTATAATGGATGTATGTAGAGAGAGGCTGGATGTATAATGATGATAGAGGGAGAGACAGAGGAGAGACAGAGGAGAGGGGATGTATAATGATGATAGAGGGAGAGACAGAGGAGAGACAGAGGAGAGGGGATGTATAATGATGATAGAGGGAGAGACAGAGGAGGGGGATGTATAATGATGATAGAGGGAGAGACAGAGGGAGGGGACAGATGATAGAGAGGGACAGAGGAGAGGGGATGTATAATGATGATAGAGAGAGAGAGACAGAGGAGAGGGGATGTATAATGATGATAGAGGGAGAGACAGGGAGAGACAGAGGAGAGGGGATGTATATAATGATGATAGAGGGAGAGATGACAGAGGGAGAGACAGAGGAGGGGATGTATAATGATGATAGAGGGAGAGACAGAGGAGAGACAGAGGAGAGGGGATGTATAATGATGATAGAGGGAGAGACAGAGGAGAGGGGATGTATAATGATAGAGGAGAGATGTATAATGATGATAGAGGGAGAGACAGAGGAGAGGGGATGTATAATGATGATAGAGGAGAGGGGGAGAGACAGGAGAGAGGGGATGTATAATGATGACAGAGGAGAGAGACAGAGGAGAGGGATGTATAATGATGATAGAGGGAGAGACAGAGGAGAGAGGGATGTATAATGATGATAGAGGGAGAGACAGAGGGGGATGTATAATGATGATAGAGGGAGACAGAGGAGAGGGGATGTATAATGACAGAGGAGAGACAGAGGAGAGACAGAGGAGAGGGGATGTATAATGATGATAGAGGGAGAGACAGAGGAGAGAGGGGATGTATAATGATGATAGAGGGAGAGACAGAGGAGGGGATGTATAATGATGATAGAGGGAGAGACAGAGGGAGAGACAGGGATGTATAATGATGATAGAGGGAGAGACAGAGAGGGGATGTATAATGATGATAGAGGGAGAGACAGAGGAGAGGGATGTATAATGATGATAGAGGGAGAGACAGAGGAGAGAGACAGAGGAGAGGGGATGTATAATGATGATAGAGAGGAGAGACAGAGGAGAGACAGAGGAGAGGGGATGTATAATGATGATAGAGGAGAGACAGAGGAGAGGGGATGTATAATGATGATAGAGGGAGAGACAGAGGAGAGACAGAGAGAGGGGATGTATAATGATGAGAGAGGGAGAGACAGAGGAGAGACAGAGGAAAGGGGATGTATAATGATGAGGGAGAGACAGAGAGGGAGTATAAGACAGAGGAGGGGGGATGTATAATGATGATAGAGGGGGGAGACAGAGGAGAGACAGAGGAGAGGGGGATGTATAATGATGATAGAGGAGAGACAGAGGAGAGACAGAGGTGAGGGGATGTATAATGATGATAGAGGGAGAGACAGAGAGACAGAGGAGGGATGTATAATGATGATAGAGGAGAGACAGAGGAGGGGGATGTATAATGATGATAGAGGGAGAGACAGAGGAGAGACAGAGGAGAGGGGATGTATAATGATGATAGAGGGAGAGACAGAGGAGACAGACAGAGGAAGGGGATGTATAATGATGATAGAGGGAGAGACAGAGGAGGGGGATGTATAATGATGATAGAGGGAGAGACAGAGGAGAGACAGACAGAGGAGGGGGATGTATAATGATGATAGAGGGAGAGACAGAGGAGAGACAGAGGTGAGGGATGTATAATGATGATAGAGGAGAGACAGAGACAGAGGAGGGATGTATAATGATGATAGAGGGAGAGACAGAGACAGAGAGGGATGTATAATGATGATAGAGGGAGAGACAGAGGAGAGGGGATGTATAATGATGATAGACAGAGGAGAGACAGAGGAGAGAGACAGAGGGATGTATAATGATGATAGAGGGAGAGACAGAGGAGAGAGGAGAGGAGAGGGGATGTATAATGATGATAGAGGGAGAGACAGAGGAGAGACAGAGGAGAGGGATGTATAATGATGATAGAGGGAGAGACAGAGGAGGGGGATGTATAATGATGATAGAGGGAGAGACAGAGAGAGACATGTATAATGATGATAGAGGAGAGAGAGGGGATGTATAATGATGATAGAGGGAGATGACAGAGGAGAGACAGAGGAGAGGGGATGTATAAGAGACAGAGGAGGGGATGATAGAGGGAGAGACAGAGGAGAGACAGAGGAGAGGGGATGTATAATGAGGGAGAGACAGAGGAGAGACAGAGGTATAATGATGACAGAGGAGAGACAGGAGGGGATGTATAATGATGATAGAGGGAGAGACAGAGGAGAGGAGGAGGGGATGTATAATGATGATAGAGGGAGAGACAGAGAGGGGATGTATAATGATGATAGAGGGAGAGGGATGAGACAGAGAGGGGATGTATAATGATGATAGAGGGAGAGACAGAGGGGATGTATAATGATGATAGAGGGAGAGACAGAGGAGAGACAGAGGAGAGGGGATGTATAATGATGATAGAGGGAGAGACAGAGGATGTATAAGACAGAGGGGAGAGGGGATGTATAATGATGATAGAGGGAGAGACAGAGGAGGGGGATGTATAATGATGAGAGGAGAGACAGGAGAGACAGAGAGAGGGGATGTATAATGATGATAGAGGGAGAGACAGAGGAGAGACAGAGGAGAGGGGATGTATAATGATGATAGAGGAGAGACAGAGGAGAGACAGAGGAGAGGGGATGTATAATGATGATAGAGGGAGAGACAGAGGAGAGACAGAGGAGAGGGGATGTATAATGATGATAGAGGGAGAGACAGAGGAGAGAGAGGGGATGTATAATGATGATAGAGGGAGAGACAGAGGAGGGATGATGATAGAGGAGAGAGACAGAGAGGGGATGTATAATGATGATAGAGGGAGAGACAGAGACAGAGGGGATGTATAATGATGATAGAGGGAGAGACAGAGGAGAGAGGGGATGTATAATGATGATAGAGGGAGAGACAGAGGAGAGACAGAGGAGAGGGGATGTATAATGATGATAGATGAGAGACAGAGGAGAGACAGAGAGAGGGGATGTATAATGATGATAGAGGGAGACAGAGGAGGGGGATGTATAATGATGATAGAGGGAGAGAGGAGAGGGGATGTATAATGATGATAGAGGGAGAGACAGAGGAGAGGGATGTATAATGATGATAGAGGGAGAGACAGAGGAGAGACAGAGGAGAGGGGATGTATAATGATGATAGAGGGAGAGACAGAGGAGAGACAGAGGAGGGGATGTATAATGATGATAGAGGGAGAGACAGAGGAGGGGATGTATAATGATGATAGAGGGAGAGACAGAGGAGAGGGGATGTATAATGATGATAGAGGGAGAGACAGAGAGACAGAGGAGAGACAGAGGAGAGGGGATGTATAATGATGATAGAGGGAGAGACAGAGGAGAGGGGATGTATAATGATGATAGAGGGAGAGACAGAGAGACAGAGGAGAGACAGGAGAGGGGATGTATAATGATGATAGAGGGAGAGACAGAGGAGGGATGTATAATGATGATAGAGGAGAGACAGAGAGGGGATGTATAATGATGATAGAGGGAGAGACAGGAGAGGGGATGGAGAGACAGAGGACAGAGGGGATGTATAATGATGATAGAGGGAGAGACAGAGGAGAGGGGATGTATAATGATGATAGAGGGAGAGACAGAGGAGAGACAGAGACAGAGAGGGGATGTATAATGATGATAGAGGAGAGACAGAGGAGAGACAGAGGAGAGGGGATGTATAATGATGATAGAGGGAGAGACAGAGGAGAGGGGATGTATAATGATGATAGAGGGAGAGACAGAGGATAGACAGAGGAGGAGGGATGTATAATGATGATAGAGGGAGAGACAGGGATGATACAGATGAAAGGGGATGTATAATGATGACAGAGGAGAGACAGAGGAGGGGATGTATAATGATGATAGAGGGAGAGACAGAGGAGAGACAGAGGAGGGGGATGTATAATGATGATAGAGGGAGAGACAGAGGAGAGGGGATGTATAATGATGATAGAGGGAGAGACAGAGGAGAGGGGATGTATAATGATGATAGAGGGAGAGACAGAGGAGAGGGGACAGAGGAGAGACAGAGGAGGGATGTATAATGATGATAGAGGGAGAGACAGAGGAGAGACAGAGGAGGGGGATGTATAATGATGATAGAGGGAGAGACAGAGAGGAGAGACAGAGGAGGGATGTATAATGATGATAGAGGGAGAGACAGAGGAGAGGGGATGTATAATGATGATAGAGGGAGAGACAGAGGAGAGGGGATGTATAATGATGATAGAGGGAGACATGAGACATGACGTAACCCTGCCTTAGAACAGGGACATGACGTAACCCTGCCTTAGAACAGAGACATGACGTAACCCTGCCTTAGAACAGGGACATGACGTAACCCTGCCTTAGAACAGGGACATGACGTAACCCTGCCTTAGAACAGGGACATGACGTAACCCTGCCTTATAGAACAGGGACATGACGTAACCCTGCCTTAGAACAGGGACATGACATAACCCTGCCTTAGAACAGGGACATGACGTAACCCTGCCTTAGAACAGGGACATGACGTAACCCTGCCTTAGAACAGAGACATGACGTAACCCTGCCTTAGATTAGAGACATGACGTAACCCTGCCTTAGAACAGAGACATGACGTAACCCTGCCTTAGATTAGAGACATGACGTAACCCTGCCTTAGAACAGGGACATGACGTAACCCTGCCTTAGAACAGGGACATGACGTAACCCTGCCTTAGAACAGAGACATGACGTAACCCTGCCTTAGATTAGAGACATGATGTAACCCTGCCTTAGAACAGGGACATGACGTAACCCTGCCTTAGAACAGAACAGTAACCCTGCCTTAGAACATGACATGACGTAACCCTGCCTTAGAACAGGGACATGACGTAACCCTGCCTTAGAACAGGGACATGACGTAACCCTGCCTTAGAACAGGGACATGACGTAACCCTGCCTTAGAACAGGGACATGACGTAACCCTGCCTTAGAACAGAGACATGACGTAACCCTGCCTTAGAACAGAGACATGACGTAACCCTGCCTTAGAACAGGACATGACGTAACCCTGCCTTAGAACAGGGACATGACGTAACCCTGCCTTAGAACAGGGACATGACGTAACCCTGCCTTAGAACAGAGACATGATGTAACCCTGCCTTAGAACAGAGACATGACGTAACCCTGCCTTAGAACAGAGACATGACGTAACCCTGCCTTAGAACAGGGACATGACGTAACCCTGCCTTAGAACAGGGACATGACGTAACCCTGCCTTAGAACAGGGACATGACGTAACCCTGCCTTAGAACAGGGACATGACGTAACCCTGCCTTAGAACAGAGACATGACGTAACCCTGCCTTAGAACAGAGACATGAACAGAGAACCCTGCCTTAGAACAGAGACATGACGTAACCCTGCCTTAGAACAGAGACATGACGTAACCCTGCCTTAGAACAGAGACATGACGTAACCCTGCCTTAGAACAGAGACATGACGTAACCCTGCCTTAGAACAGAGACATTACGTAACCCTGCCTTAGAACAGGGACATGACGTAACCCTGCCTTAGAACAGGGACATGACGTAACCCTGCCTTACAACAGGGACATGACGTAACCCTGCCTTAGAACAGGGACATGACGTAACCCTGCCTTAGAACAGAGACATGACGTAACCCTGCCTTATAGAACAGGGACATGACGTAACCCTGCCTTAGAACAGGGACATGACATAACCCTGCCTTAGAACAGGGACATGACGTAACCCTGCCTTAGAACAGGGACATGACGTAACCCTGCCTTAGAACAGAGACATGACGTAACCCTGCCTTAGATTAGAGACATGACGTAACCCTGCCTTAGAACAGAGACATGACGTAACCCTGCCTTAGATTAGAGACATGACGTAACCCTGCCTTAGAACAGGGACATGACGTAACCCTGCCTTAGAACAGGGACATGACGTAACCCTGCCTTAGAACAGAGACATGACGTAACCCTGCCTTAGATTAGAGACATGATGTAACCCTGCCTTAGAACAGGGACATGACGTAACCCTGCCTTAGAACAGGGACATGACGTAACCCTGCCTTAGAACAGAGACATGACGTAACCCTGCCTTAGAACAGGGACATGACGTAACCCTGCCTTAGAACAGGGACATGACGTAACCCTGCCTTAGAACAGGGACATGACGTAACCCTGCCTTAGAACAGGGACATGACGTAACCCTGCCTTAGAACAGGGACATGACGTAACCCTGCCTTAGAACAGAGACATGACGTAACCTTGCCTTAGAACAGAGACATGACGTAACCCTGCCTTAGAACAGAGACATGACGTAACCCTGTCTTAGAACAGGGACATGACGTAACCCTGCCTTAGAACAGGGACATGACGTAACCCTGCCTTAGAACAGGGAC